>NC_081552.1:144337822-144639374 GCF_963082655.1 Stomoxys calcitrans | reverse complement strand
TAATTTTCAATGCGAACTTAATACCCACCCTAAGTGAGGATATGTGTTAAAATGATAGTAGTCAGCAGACTTTAATCTATGAGAGCAAGTTTTATATTACACCTACGTTTGCCTCTAGGTCACATGGGCATATTCTAAGTGGGCAAAGAAAGAAAAAAGTTCACCACTGCAATAACGTAGAAATCTCTTCGTGTTTCTGATTTTTAGTTTTACCGCCTTTTCCTATTTTCCAATAAATTAGGAAAACTGTAGGACTCATAAGGAAGTGATGGAAATTATGAGCATATACGACAATAGGTCGACGCAGTTTTTACGGACATCCTTTCGATGAAAAACGGATTTTCGATCGATTTTAATAAAGTTCGGAGGAGAAATTAGCGGCATCATTTATGTAGAACGTAGATGGCTCGTCGTGAAAATTGGTAAAAAGTTGCTTAATTTTTATATCCTACACCACTAATGTGGTTCAGGGTATTATAACTTCGTGAATTTGTTTGTAACACAAAAAATGAAGAGAGATAGACCCATTGATAAGTATACCGATCGACTCAGAATCACTTTCTGATTCGATTTAGCTATGTCCGCCTGTCTGTCAGTCCATGTTAATTTTTATACAAAATACAGGTCAGTTTTCATACGATCGCCTTCAAATTTGGTACGGGCATGTTTTACGGCATAGAGACGAAACGTATTGAAATTGGTTCAGATCTGGATATAGCTTCCATACATATGTTCGTCCCATACGATAAAATAGTAATATATATATATATATATATATATATATAGCCTAGAGCCTCCTAGAGCCCATGCAAGCACATTTATTGACCAATCTCGTCAAATTATTGCACAACGCTTTCCTCGACGACTACCACAATATACATAGAGATTGGTCAAAACCGGTTCAGATTTAGATAAAGCTCCCATATTCCGATTTGCAGTAATATTCGTCCGATTTGCAGTAATATTGCAATAAAATGGTCTTTTGTTAACCGATTTTTTCGAAATTTGGCAGGAGGGATTTTCTCTTAACTCTTAATATTACTGGTGAAATTCATGGAAATCGGTTCAGATTTAAATATAGCTCTCATATATATGTTCGTCCCATTTTGAGAAATATTGCAAAAAAGTGCTAATTTGTTAACCGAAATTTTGCAGGAAGGATTTTCTTATGACTCTCAATATTACTGGTGAATTTCATCAAAATCTGCACAGATTTAGATATAGCTGTCATATATGTATATCGCCAGATTTTCACCCCAAGAGCCACTGCAAGCGCATTGTTTGACCAATCTTGCCAAAATTTTGCACTACGCTTTCCTCAACGACTACCACATTATCTGAGAAGTTTTCTCAAAACCGGTTCAGAATTAGATACAGCTTCTTTATATATGTTCGTCAGATTTTGGATAATTTGCCATAATGTTGTCATTTATCAACCGTAGTTTTTACAGTTTGAACATATTTGCTCGCCGTGGTCCATCAAAATTGGTTCAGAATTGGATATAGGTCCCACATTGTACTTATAGGGTAGGTGTAGGGTATTATACAGTCGGCACCGCCCGACTTTTGTCCTTCCTTACTGGATTCAATTTGTTTGCGTTATATTTTATGGATATAAAAGTCAATTAATACCAATTAACCGGCATAAAGAATAACCTATTGAAATCAAAAAACTTGTTTGAGATCAAATTAAAATAAGCGCAAAAGAAAAAATGTCATCAAAATACTTAAGCTGACTCGCCAAAACTATCACTATAAAACTAAGATATTCGAAAAGACAACTACATTTTGAAGGCTTTGAATGATTAGGAACGGCCTATAAATAGTGTGTTGGCAAGCAGTAAAAAATTCAGCTCTGTCTTTAACCAAATCCTGCACCCAGTACCGACAACAATTTTACAGTAATACAAGAATTTTGGCAATTTTCGATTTTGAAGAAATGTTGGGTGGGTGAAGACACCGATCTGGTGTCTTAACTTCCTGAGCCTTTAGAGGGCGCAAATCCTATCTGATTTCGCTAAAATTTTGAACGACGTGTTTCGACTTTCAACAACTGTGCAAAGTATGGTTCAAATCGGTCCATAACCTGATATAGCTGCCATATAAACCGATCTGGGGTCTTGACTTCTTGGGCCTCTATAGGGCGCAATTATTATCTGATTTGAGTGAAATTTTGTACAACGGCTTCTCCCATGACCTCCAACACACGTGTCAAATATGGTCTGAATCGGTCTATAATCTAATACGGCTCCCCTATAAAACGATCTCCCTATTTTATTTTTTGACAAATGCGAATCCATGGTGGAGGGTATATAAGATTCGGCCCGGCCGAACTTAGCACGCTTTTACTTATTTATGACTTTCAACAGGCATGACAAATATGGTCAATTACTTGAGATAGCCACTATATATTTAAAAAAGTCATTGAAATAACTTGTCAAATGCGGTGCTTGATGGAGAGTATATAAGATGCGGTCTGGCTGAACTTAACGTGCTTTTGTTTGTTACATATTTACGAATAGATAGATAGATGAACTCTGACTAATGACTATAATTTTTAGTCAAATTAAAAGCGAAAATTTGATTGCATAAACATTTCGGTAAGGAAAAGGGGCAAACTTCTCACATATCAATAAATGCTGTGCGATTAAAGTTGTAAGCTCAATAATAAGGGGTCTCCTTTTCATACCCCAGTCCGAACGGCGTGCCGCAGTGCAACACCTTTTTAGGAGCAGCTTTTACATGGCATTGGACCTCACCAGCATCAGGAGGGAATTGCCACCGCTGAAAAACTTTTTGTTCTCGCCGGGATTCAAAACCAGACATGCAGCGTCATAGATGGACATGATAACTTGCGTTACGGTGGCCATAGATCTTCCCATTTTGCATCATGGTTAAATGAAAAACTGTCCTGATAATAAATTGTCAAACAAAAACTCGCAAAATACTTACAAAGTGTCATATGTATGCGATCGCTGATATGGCTGCTCATAATTGTCGTAGACTTTTGCGGAAACTTTCAGGACCTGCTTTGCCTTGAAAATATAAGCTGCAGCCTTTTTTCTAAGATGAAATTGGGAAACTTCAACATTATTTCTCTTGCAATTGCATCATATAACTAGACCGCCAATTTATACGTTTTGTATTCCTTATTAAATATTATAAAGAAAAGCACTGGCAGACACAGGGACGCGACGAGTGGTAAAATTGTCGCATTTGTTTTTGTCGGGTTTTCTCTCGTGTTGTTTGATTCTTTCACAATATTTTCTTTTTTTACTTTAAAAATAGATTTAGCATTTTTTCAGATGATGTTTTCGTTTGTTTTTTGTTTTCAAATTGTATATATCAACATATGTTTAAATGAACATATATATGTTTGTATGGGATTTTTTTTATAGAAGAGAACCATCTTATATGATAGCTAAGGCTCCTCGCTTAATTTTTAATAATCAGAATAGAAAGCATAAATTATTTCACAAACACTCACACAACTCTAAACCTATACATGTGCATATCTATATATATATAAATATATATATATATATATATATATATATATATATATATATATATATATATATATATATATATATATATATATACATTTCAATTTCAATACATCTATATTTCAATTTCGATTTCACAGATCTTGTTTGGCACTTTACTTTCACAAATTTGTTTTGAAAAATTGTTTTGATTTTCACTTTAGACAGTTACAATTCAATGTGTGTTGGTGTCAGTATATTAATTAGCCAACTGCAATGTGATTGAGACGGAAACGGAAATAGAAACAAATGCGTAACTTTATCCATTAATCGTAATCCATGGCGGGAGAGGTAAACACTAACTGCTAGCGCACTACATTCAATGGAGGTTCATTGAAAATATTGTTGTCTGCGTTTCGTTTATTTTGTGCACTTTTTAATTGACTAGACTTGGCCAACACCACATTAATACTCATTTGGCCGTGTGCTCTTTTGTTTAGAACACACAGAAGTGCCTTCGCCTGCCTGGCCCACCGTACAGCGGTTCGTCAATCATTCGCACCACTGAACAATTGGACGACTGACTGAGTAAAAGGGGGAACACTACACGACACACTTTAAATTCGCGCGCACCCCGTAAGTGCGACCGACGGGCAGATATTACTAGTAGTGGCGGAATGCTTATTATGTTGTCGCTTATGGGCAATTTCTTTTATATATCATTAGATGGATACACTCTACACTGCGTACTCGCACTAAGTTGACAGGTACTTCGCCCAAGTAAACACAGCACCCAGCTTCAAACACTTGATGACTGTGTTTGCTTCTCTTACGGGTTTCTTCTTTTCACTTTTTGCCACTCGTCACTTTAAAATCAAGTCGATTTCCGTCGCGCTAAATACGTTTGGTGGCGGGTGTTTTCGCTGGTGTGGCTCCTTGAGACAGAAGCATACGAGAAGAGCACTAAAAAACGACTGAGTAATCAAAATCTTTTACAGCATGTGCGAGTATGTTTCACATGGCCGAAACGATTTGTGGGAATGGCGTGGTTGGTGGGCAACATCGGCATAAACGCCAACGCCACAAGAAATGTTTTACAAGAACTTTGAGAAAATGTTGACGATTGGAATTGTTGTATACATATTTTGTATACATATTTTTTGTTTATGGATTTCCCGGCAACATAGTCTTTTGATTGCTAAACAATGTTTATACATTTCCTCTTGGCTACACCTAAACAATCAAACAATGTAAAATAATGCCAAAATTTTAATTTTCAAACCGAAAAATTTGAAGAGTCCACCTTTCTACAGTCGGAAAAAGTTTGTGGTTGACTATTTAAGGCATTTTTGTACACTCGACCGAATTTGTTATTCAAAACAGCGAAAACGTTTGCTAAAACAGCAGTTTTTGTGTGCTGAAATGGGATATCAGATATTTCTTCTTTTCAGCAAACATAGGGCTAATATATTAGCAAACATTTCTTGTTATTTCAACTAACAAAATATACTATTTTGAGTACACAAGTCAGCTGAAAAAAACGTGTGTGCTACTTTTTATGCTTGCCTGTTAATTTTTTTTTTTTTTAATTTGTTGGAAGAGATTATTTTAATTTGTGGAATATTACTGTAAAGAAGCTATCTGATCCATCCATTGGTATACATTTCGAAATGTGGCTGAGGTAGAACGCAGGTTATAGAAAATATACATTCAGTGATGATTATAAACACCCATTGAGAAACACATTTAAATATGTGTTCTATTTTTATACCCTCCACCATAAGATGGGGGGTATACTAATTTCGTCATTCTGTTTGTAACTACTCGAAATATTCGTCTGAGACCCCATAAAGTATATATATTCTTGATCGTCGCGACATTTTATGTCGATCTAGCCATGTCCGTCCGTCTGTCTGTCGAAAGCACGCTAACTTCCTAAGGAGTAAAGCTAGCCGCTTGAAATTTTGCACAAATACTTCTTATTAGTGTAGGTCGGTTGGTATTGTAAATGGGTCATATCGGTCGATGTTTTGATATAGCCGCCATATAAACCGATCTTGGGTCTTGACTTCTTGAGCCTCTAGAGTGCGCAATTCTTATCCGATTGGAATGAAATTTTGCACGACGTGTTTTGCTATGATATCCAACAACTGTGCCAAGTATAGTTCAAATCGGTCCATAACCTGATATAGCTGCCATATAAACCGATCTTGGGTCTTGACTTCTTGAGCCTCTAGCGTGCGCAATTCTTGTCCGATCCGAATGAAATTTCGCACGACGTGTTTTGTTATGATATCCAACACCTGTGCCAAGTATGGTTCAAATCGGTTTATAACCTGATATAGCTGCCATATAAACCGATCTTGGGTCTTGACTTCTTGAGCCTCTAGAGTGCACAATTCTTATCCGATTGAAATGAAATTTTGCACGACGTGTTTTGTTATTATATCCAACAACTGTGCCAATGCCGGGAAAAGAACTCGACAAATGCGATCCATGGTGGAGGGTATATAAGATTCGGCCCGGCCGAACTTAGCACGCTTTTACTTGTTTCTTCTAGCATCTCCTTCATAATTTATCAGCAGTCATTTTGAGCAAACAAGAGACTTTTCAGCTACTCTGAAATCGCAGTACTGCTGCTGTAAGAGCAGAACTACCGCTACAAAAGCAATAAAATGAAATACTAATATTCAGCAGACAGTGTTTGCTATTTTCAGCAAACTTTTTTCTATGAGTTTACAGGTTACGTTAGGCTGGCAATCTTAGGATAGGTTTAAGTGCCAGTCTGCAATCAGACTCACTTAGACGTTTTCGTCCATTGTGATACCACAGGGACAGAAGAAGGAAGATGCCTTCTAGTTTCTACCATTGAACCATCCAAATCGCATTAAAAAGCCCAACAACGTGCGAATGTTCAAATCCGCTAATTTAGACAGGTTCTCAAAGAAATGAGAACCTAAAGTGGATCCTTCTGACAGCAAGTGCAGGACACTCACACAGAAGGTGTTCTATAGTCTCTTCTTTTTGATGGCCTCAAAGCTTCTGCAAAAGTCGTTGCTGGCAACCTTCAGTCTGTTTCATCATGTCATGTTTTCCGATTAGACAGTGAACTGTCATGGCGGCCACAATGACTAAGACGTCTGTTCTAGCCAGTGAGAGCAAATCGGTACACCTCATCAAGTCTAGATTAGGCCCTCTTTGTGACCATCTATCATTCGTTCTCCTGCGGGCCTGATCCTGAGAAATTAGCTAGAGGCATACCCACAGATTCCAGTATATCTGGAATGTGTAGGGTAGTTCCTAGTCTCGCAAGCTCGTCCACTGTACAATTCACTGTGATATCTCTGTGGCCCGACACACATAAAAGGTTAATATGAGAGATCTGCGATAGTCGACGGTGGTTTTTGTGTTCAGAAATACGTTCTCCAGGGATTTATTGACTGTCTGAGAAGATACTTAGCCCACCTGGTCGTCTACTTTGGAACCATCCGTATAGAAGTCTATGTAACTTCTCTTACCTGGAATATCGTAGTTCCAATCGGTTCTATCAGGAATAGTGGTACAGTACTGCCTGGAACATCGGTCATTGTATTAAGGATAATACAGTGTTCGTAGCCGCCACATGACCAAAGAGGAAGCTCGCTTTACCTCATAACAGTGGTCGCAGCAATTTGTTTAGCAATATCCAGAGGTATTAGATGTAGCATTAAATTCGGTGCATCAGGTGGTGTCGTCCTCAGTGCGGCTGTGATGCACAAACAAGCCATCCTTTGAATCCGGTTAAGTATTGAGCAGTAGATGGACTTTTGAAGCCCTGTCCACCAGGCAACAACAACATATAGCATTATAGGTCTGACTACTGCAGTTTTTACACAATGCATGCATGCCAATGGCAGTCTTGCAGGTGTATAGGGCAAGAGTTGCCTTTCTTGCCCTTTCCAGTACACCTCCTTGAAGTGCTCCTAGGCTGACCCATTTTTTTAGATCCACAGATCCCAAGCCTGCCGCAATGCATCTTTAGGTAAGGAAGTCATTAATAAAACTTCAAACTCCTTCATGATTGACGTCGGTTTTACATTATTGAAAGCACCTTCAATGTCAAGAAATGCTACAATTGTATATTCCTTGACAGCGAGAGAACCCTCTATGTAGCCGACTAGGTTGTGAAGGGCTGTTTCAGTGGATTTGCCTTCACTATATGCATACCGCTGCCGATCTTCAGGGATCTTTGAACTGAGATATGTTTCTATCAACCTCTCATGAGTTTTCAGAATAAAGGATGACAAACTAATAGGACGAAAATCTTTCGCCTTCGTGTGGTAAGGTTTTCCTGCTTTCGGAAAAAAATGACCTTCATTTCCTTCCAACCCACAGGTATATATGACATGCTGATACACAATCCCATGGCAGCCGGTTGTACGCACCGGATTGACCCGATGGAATCCTCATCGGCAAGGGCTGCCGCCTCAGTGTACGTGTTCGTCTTTTTTCGTCATGGGAGAGGCATATCCCGGAGTGCCTTCTCCGCACGCTTCTGGTCCGTGCCGGGATTTAAAAGAACCCCGGACCCTGGTTCTGTTCGGTTTGCCAGAACCGCCTTCATCATCGGTCGGTGTCGGTGAGGTGTAACCGGTGCATGGAGTGGGTACATTTCCGATCTTGCTCTGGCCTCACTTCACCACGGAAGTATAGTCATACTGGCTATGTCACAAGGTGCTGTGCGAACATAGCCAGCAGTGGGTCACAAGCGTCTTCGTCGTCGCCTTCAGCGTCCTCGTCGTCGCCTTCGGCGTCCTCGTCGTCGGACTATGTGACCCCCCGACCTCTCCCGTACGGCAATTTACGCAACGGCAGCATCCCAGCCCTAATATTGCCAGGCCAGTGCCGGGAAGTGTATCGTTCTTGCAGTTAAACTGCAACGGACTTCGTGGCAAGATAGATGAGATCGTGGACTTTATGAGTCGGAAGAGCATATTATTCGCAGCGATCCAGGAGACAAAGCTGACCAACACCTGCAGCTTGCACAGTTGTCACGGTTACAATGTGCTAGGTAAGGATCGCTCTAAGAATGGAGGTGGGGGATTGGCCTTCGTAATACACCATTCAGTGCAGTATAGACCTATCTCGCCTGCACTTGACGCTAGTGACCCCTACATGGAATGCATGGGGATAGCAGTCAGGTCTGGTACTGCCGAGATAGACCTATACAACGTGTGTATACCGCCGGTTGGTAGCTGTGTCCCGATTAATGGCCAGGATTACAACCCCGACATAAGTGGGTTGCTATCTGGCCATGATCGTCTGGTTCTAGGGGACTTTAATGCGCATCACACGTCATGACATTCTCCCCTAGGTAACGACCAGCGTGACATAGCTTTGGCAGAGCAGATTGATAGCTCCACGTTTTGCACGGTGAATGAGGATGCCCCCACTAGGATTACGAGGAGGTGCAGCAGCTCGCCAGACATCTCAATTGCATCCCCTGATCTCCTGAGTGACGTATCCTGGCAAGCCGTCATCTCTTTGGGGTCAGACAACCTCCCCATAAATCTCACCATCGACCGACCACCCGACTTCATAACCTCTGAGCGCCGGACGTTTGTCAATTATAAGAAGGCCGATGGACTGGCTTCACAGATTATACCAATCGCCGCTTCAGTGAACTGCCACCCCCCCTCTGATGTGCTTGTGGCCGAGAGGAAATTCCGAGACATCATCAACGCAGCAGCCGCTCGCTTTATACCAGCAGGTCGAATACCGCAAGTGCGACCCAATTTCCCGGCGCAAGCAGTGGTACTCGCAGACGAGCGTGATGGGATTCGTGCTATAGACCCCGCTAACCACAGAATCAGCGAGCTGAATCTGGAAATAAACAGGGTAGTCAACGAACATAAGCGGAATTTGTGACTGGAACATTTGGAGCAATGTAACTTAGGCACCGGTGTAGGCAAACTGTGGGCCACTGTTAAATCACTCTCGAACCCCGGTAGACGGGATGACAGGAACTCAGTCACTTTTGGCGAGATAAACGTGACTGATCCGAAGAGATGCGCCGAGTTGTTCAACCGTCAATTTATTGTGCATCCCGAGAGAGACAGGGCAAGGAGGAGAACCATTCGCCGTATTCGTGGTCTCCAAGCCGATGGACAGCTATCACAATTTACCGTGGGCGAAGTTATGAATTTCATCCGTGGCGCCAAATTATCCAATGCGTTGGGTCCTATGGACCTATCGAAGGCATTCGAAAACATCGCCAACACGTCCCTCCAGTCATGCCTGAAACGCTGGGTCGCGAATTATCTGTATGGTCGCCAGTCATTTGTGGAATTTAGGGATAAGAAGTCGAAACACCGTAGAGTGAAACAGCGAGTTCCCCAAGGTGGGGTGATATCTGCGGCACTGTTTAATTAATTAATCTCTACCTATCCTCAATTCCACCCCTTCCAGACGGCATAGAGATCGTATCATATGCGGACGATTGTACGATCATGGCATCAGGCCCCCCACCCATTGATGACATCTGCGATAGGTTGAACGTCTACCTCAACGAGCTTGCCTCATATTTTGCTGCAAGAAATCTGAAGATATCCGCCACCAAATCTTCAACCACATTGTTCACTACAAATACGCGTGAGGTGAATACTGAGCTGAGTGTCCCAAAATACTTGGCGTCACATTTGACAGCTCTTACACATTCTCCTCACATGCCACAGCAACTTGCGATAAAGTCAAAAGTAGAAACAAGGTCCTTAAGTCACTTGCTGGCAGCACTTGGAATGCAGACAAAGAAACCTTGTTGAACACGTAAAAGCAATTGGCCGGTCTGTGGTAAGCTATGCAGCGCCGGTGTGGTCTCATCAACTTTGTGACCCGCAGTGGAATAATATTCAGATCTGTCAGAATCAGTTCTCACGTGGATTACCTCCATTAGGAGAGAAAGATCCTACTAGTGCGAAGACATAACCACATGCTGTCCAAGCAATACCTTTTGGGCTGTTATCGCGAAAACCATCCAAATCATCATCTTGTGGATAGATATCCAACGACCAGAAGCCTTATGGTAGATCTACACGATCGCGAGGTTCAGCGCTACAAGAGAGAACGTCTAGATCAAGCGGCATATCAAGCGGGTCTAAACAACATTCATGCAGACACGGTAGCAGATGCGGTAATTGGCTACCGGGTGAATGTAGTCCTTGGAGAACGACCGCGACCAATTGCGCCCGAAGAAATAGACCTCCCCCGGCAAACCAGAGTAATTCTGGCTCAATTACGTTCCGACAGATGCAGCCGCCTCAATTCCCACAGAGGTTAATGCCGACGTGCAAGATGTATGTCCCGATTGTAACCAGGGACCACACGATACATATCACCCGATTAACTGCCCGGCCAGACCCACTCTACTCAGACCCAGATCCCTGTGGACGCACCCCATCTTAGTCGCAGAGTTCCTGGTTCTTGACACTCAACAGAATCAAGCAGACTAAAGATAGAACACAATAAACTGCTACAACAACAACAACATGTTGATACAAGCAGAGTATATCTCTCTAAGCCAAGGAACCAGTATATCAGACACAGCTTATAATTCATTTGGTGATACATCACTAGGGCCTAGCGACTTAAAGGAGTACAAACTTCTTAGCACCCAAAGAATTTTCGGCTCAATTTCCCTAATAACCTCCGACGAATGCATACCAGTGACAACCTCTTCTGGCGAAACATTGCCCGTTGCACAGAAAAAATGAAAAACTATGTTCAATAAAGAAATTTGTACATTCAATTAAAAAATTTGTTGAAATCGGACCTATAAAGGAATTTGTATCATTGATCATTTTATCATCATTTTACAATTTGGATTTATATAAAGCTTAAAAATCAAATTAAAGTGGTTAACTCAATACACAGTTCATTTGAAGTTTCCATTTCTTTTAAATAATGTTTTTACGATTTTATTTAAAAAAAATAAATTATATTTTTCACACTAATAAAAAACTTTTTATTTCATTGGTTTAAATTGGGTATAAAACATGAAAAAATATTTATATTTTTTTTAATAGTCCCAGGCTTCTAAAAAAAGAAACATTGCCGATACCATTTTGAGCTTCTGTTCGTTTTCGGCGACGCCAGCCGTAAAGAGTATTACAGACAATATAATTTATATACATAAAACTAGCTGGACAAGACCCGTTCCGCTGCACTTTCTTTAACTTTACATGGAACAAAATTTTCCTATAAATATTTATTTTCGATGATTAAAAAACTTTTAGTGGAATACCATGCTACGAAAAAAGTATATCGCTTAACTAACAGTTTAACAATATAAGTGCCTTTATCGGAATCCCATATGATCTTTATTGGTCTACGAATTAAAGTTTGGATGTAAGGTGTACTCCATTCTTAAAATACTATATTTCACCCCGATATTCTCATAATGTCTGATTTAGGAGTGTTTTCGGGGGTGAGGTGGTCCCCCAGACACTTGACCCTGAAAAAATATCAGCATCGTACTCTACTCTCAAATACCATTTATTTAAGCCCCATATTGCCATTGGTTTAAGGGGGGTTTACACGATGAAGCATCCCCCAAACACATCGCCCCAAAATTGTTATCAAATTAGTTTTCTAATTTCAAATACCTTTCATTTAAGCCACATATTGGCATGGTAGAAAAATGTTTACCCTTTGGGGGGTGTTTTGGGGAAGGGGTATGCCCTAAATACATGGTCCTACATTTGGATATCAAATTCGTATTCTACACCCAAATACCTTTATTTGAGCCCCATATTGCGATGGTCAGTAAAAAATTGCTTTTGTAAGTTATTTTGGGAAAGGGGTAGACCCCCAGAAAATTGGGCCGAAAGTGGGTATAAATTCTTGCTCTACCCCCAATTCTTTTCATTTAAGCCCGACTTGACATGGTCGGTAAATATGCCCGATTTAGGGGTGTTAAGCCCTAAAAATATATCAGCAACGTGCTCTATTCTCAAATATTTGAACAACATATTGTCACTGGCCTCAAAATTGGATACAAAATTCGTTTTCTTATCTCAAATACCATTCAATTAAATCCCTTTTTGAAAAAGCCAGCAAATAGGTTCGGTTTGGGGTATGGGCCCTAAAAAGTATGAATATCGAGCTCCATTGTCTTGAAGACCCAAATCGTCGTGGTGAGCAAATACGTCCTACTTGGGGGTTGTTATGTTGGTGAGACGTCCCCTAGACAGTTGATCCCTAATGTTGTTGTCAGATTTATGGTCTACTCCCAAATACCCTTCATTTGAGCTCCATTTGTCCATAGTCGGTAAACATGACAGGTTTGGGGGGTGTTTTGGGAGATGGGGCGGCCACTCAGTGACTTGGCTTTGAAAATATATATCAGATTCGTGTTCTACTCTAAAATACCTCTTTTTTGAGACTTATATTGCATTGGTCAGCAAATACTTCCTATTTGGGTGGAATTATGGGGGTGGGGTGGCCCATAAACACTTTTTCCCGAATATTGATATCAGATGTGTGCTTTACTCCCAAATGCTTTTAATTTGAGCCCCATGTTGCTATAGTTTTACATTTGTCCTCTTTGAGGTGTGTTTTTGGGGAGGGGTGGCCCCCCCAACGACTGAGGCCAACATTTGGATATCAGATTCGTATTCTACACCCAAATACCTTTTATGTGAGCCCCATATTGCCATGATCAGTAAATAAATTCTGTTTTGGGGGGAGTTTTGGGGAAGGGGTGGACCCCCAGAAATTTTGTCCCAAATTTGGATATCAGATTGGTATTTTACTCGCAAATGACTTTCATTTGAGTCCCATATTGCCATGGTTGGCATATATGTCCGATTTAGGGGTGTTTAGGGGTTAGGGTGGTCGCCCAAACACTTGGTCCGACAATTGGATATCAGATACGTTTTCTAATTTTAGGTACCTTTCATTTGATTCCCATATTGTTGTGATTGGTGTATATATATTATGGTAGGTTTTGGGGAATTTGGATACCAAATTTTTGTTTGTAGGTTACTATAAGAGAGCACACAATATTTCTCTTAAATAGCACCATCCATCTCCGAGATCTTGCATTTTTGAAAATAAGGGTAAGGAAGAGGGTCCGCTCCCCCTTCAGATATCAAAAAATGTAGTACCCTATTTTCACCACGGGATCATTATGCACCATCAGTGAAAATTTCAAGAAAATCGGTTCAGCCGTTTCTGAGTCTACAAGGAACACACAAACAAACAAACAAACCTACTTCCATCCTCAGCGCCCAAGTCAATATAATCTATTGGGTTGCCCAAGAAGTAATTGTCGGTAATATAGTAGTAATATAGTCGGCGTTGACAAATTTTTTCAACGGCTTGTGACTCTTCTGTCAGTTATCAGCTGTTACTTTTAGCTTGCTTTAGAAAAAAGTGCGTGAAATTTTGTTTACATTTGTTTGTTTGGCGTCAATTTTAATATGGGTACCACATGTATTGAAAGAAATTCATTTAACAAACCGAATCAACGCTTGTGATATGCCACTTAAACGCAATGAATTAGATCCGTTTTTAAAACGAATCATAACTGGAGATGAAAAATGGATTGTTTACAACAACGTTAGTCGAAAACGATCATGGTCCAAGCATGGTGAACCAGCTCAAACCACTTCAAAGGCTGATATCCACCAAAAGAAAGTTATGCTGTCTGTTTGGTGGGATTGGAAGGGTGTGGTATATTTTGAGCTGCTTCCATGGAACCAAACGATTAATTCGGATGTTTACTGTCAACAATTGGACAAAATGAATACAGCCATCAAGGAGAAGCGACCAGAATTGGTCAATCGTAAAGGTGTCATATTCCACCAGGACAACGCTAGACCGCACACATCTTTGGTCACACGCCAAAAACTGAGTGAGCTTGGCTGGGAACTTTTGATGCATCCACCATATAGCCCTGACCTTGCACCATCAGACTACCATTTATTTCGATCTTTGCAGAACTCATTAAATGGTAAAACTTTCGGCAATGATGAGGCTATAAAATCGCACTTGGTTCAGTTTTTTGCAGATAAAGGCCAGAAGTTCTATAAGCGTGGAATACTAAATTTGCCATGAAGATGGCAAAAAGTTATCGAACAAAATGGCAATTATATATTTGATTAAAGTTCATTCTAAGTTTTATTAAAAATGAATTTATTTTCTTTTAAAAAATCCGCAATTACTTTTTAGGCAACCCAATACATATGGATAAGAAAAAAATTACATGCTACAATGTCCTCCAACTGGTTTCGTTTGCATTTATCCATCATATTTGTCATCACATTTGTGTGAAAGGGAACACAATAGAATCTTGGTCAATACTCAATTCATACTATCAAATAACAATTTTATTCGTACAATTAAAATATGTTTAACGTATGCCTTATTTACCTATCACTTGCTGTGATATCAAAATATAACGAATTTCTTTATCAAAAATAATTAGAGCAATTAAGACCTTATTTGAAAAGATTTTTATAAGTCGATACCCCGTTTAATCGTTAAAATGTAGGCCAATATTTTTTCTGTGTGGAGAATTTCCCGGGAAATGTGTATCAACGAGTAGTTCTAGTTTTTCCTCACTAGACATTGGCCACACATTCTCTGACTTCTGAATATATGATTTATTCTGAGCCTTTCTCAGCTCGCCCTTATATTTCCTTAGCTCAGACTTATAGATGTCTCAGTCTTTTTTAGACCAACCAGCTCTGGGGTCCACCATGACGGTCGCTATTTGCCCCTTGGCTTGGCACTACGACATGCTGGCACAACCGGACCATTCAGGGCTTTCGTGATCCGCTTGACCATTATGTCAATATCCTCCGTAATTTCCACTTCCTTTTCTGGTCTAGAAGGGATAGACGTGCAGATGACCGCAGCCTTTTGTCAGATTGCGGTGCAGCTTCCGAATATAGATGTGTAGTCTTTTGGGGTAACCCGTGCAGCGAATCCCCGAGCCCAATTTAGGGAGTCTCTCCCAATTAGTCAGAGTCTTAGTTGCACCAAGCCTCTCAATAAAGCTGATAGCGATGCGTCTTCTATTATTCCAACCTCTAAAAGAGCGTGTTGGCTTGCAGGGGAAAGTCAATGGCCTAGGCAAATTATACACACGAAGATAGAAAAAGTTCAGCTTTTCCTTAGGACTCGAACCAGGTGTCTTCTTCAAAAGCCCCTGCTGACCAGTCGTCTGTCGGCTAGTGGAGCCTGGCGCACTTGCTCCACCAGTCGAGGTCCATTCTAAGCCTACTCCCAGGCTCTAGATCTGCCGCTCCAGTGGAAAAAGACGCAGATCATCAACCGCCTAATGGATACATACCACTATCGTAGCTAACCTCGAGTGACTTAAATTTTTCTTCCAAAAATAATGGCCTATTACGACTTACAGAAAAAAAAATCTTGCTGAGCTAAATAACAAAAAAAGCGGCTTAACATGGCTTACTGTCCCAAATTTCGGCGACATCGGACAATAAATGCGTCTTTTGTGGGCCAAAAACATTAAATCGACCGATCTGGGCCAATTTGAAGAAGGCTGACGAAAGGCCTAATACAACTAACTGTCCCAAATTTTGGCAAAATCGGATAACAAATGCGCCTTTTATGGGCGCAAAAACTTAAATCAAGAGATCGGTATATATGGCAGCTATATCCAAATCTGGACCTATCTGGGCCAAATTCATGAAAGATGTCGAAGGGCTTAGCACAACTCACTGTCGCAAATTTCAGCAAAATCGGAAAATAAATGTGGTTTTTGTGGGCCTAAGACCCTAAATCCGCGGATCGGTCTATAAGGGGGCTATATCAAAATATAATCCGATATAGTCCATCTTCGAACTTAACCTGCTTATGGACAAAAAAATCTGTGCAAAGTTTCAGCTCGATATCTCTATTTTTAAAGACTATAGCGTGATTTCAATAGACAGACGGACGGACATGGCTATATCGTCTTAGATTTTTGCGCTGATCAAGAATATATATACTTTATAGGGTCGGAAATGGATATGTCGACGTGTTGCAAACAGAATGACAAACTGAATATAGCCCCATCCTTCGGTGGTGAGTTGTGTTAGGATCTTCGACATCCTTCGTCAATTTGGCCCAGATCGGTCTAGATTTGGATATAGCTGCCACATAGACCAATCTCTCGATTTAAGGTTTTAGGCCCATTAAAGGCACATTTATTTTCCGATGTCGCCGATATTTGGGACAGTGAGTTAAGTTAAGCCCTTTGACATACTTCTGCAATATGGAGCAGATCTGTAAAGATTTGGATATAGCTGCCATATAGACCGATCTCTCGGTTTTAGGTTTTGGGCCCATAAAAGGCGCATTTATTGTCCGATGTCGCTGAAATTTGATACAGTGAGTTTTGTTAGGCTCTTCGACTTCCTTCTTCAATTTGGCCCAGATCGGTCCAGATTTGGATATAGCTGCCATGAAGACCGATATCTCGATTTAAAGTCTTGGTACGACCTGCAATCAGTAGAAACGCGACAGACGAAGGAGAGGTATCGGGAAAAATGAAGGGAGGAGAAGCGTCTACTCTGCTGAAAGAATAAGGAAATGGAAAGGTGTGAGTGTGAGTGTGAGCGAATTGAGATGTACAGGAGTCAGAATGAAGTCCGGAAATTCTACCAAAAAATCAAACCGATGACTTTGGTACAGATAAATCCTCCTGCAGAGACAAAGAAGGAAATCTGATAACTCAACTGATGCAGATAGTGTTCTGATGATATGGAACACTCAACTGCTAGTGCCCGACGATGGTGGCGAAGAGGATAACGCAGAACCAATCCCTGATGATGGTATACACTGAAAATATTTTTGTCCAATTTCAAAGACATTTTCGATCGTACTGTGTGGCCTAAAGTCAATGAGTTAATTGGGCGGCTTTAAGGTGGATTTACATACCTCGCGCAGCACTTATGCGCGCTTACGCGTGCATGTCAGAAAAAATTAAAAACAAGTAAAATCGTGCTAAGTTCGGCCGGGCCGAATCTTATATACCCTCCACCATGGATCGCATTTGTCGAGTTCTTTTCCCGGCATCTCTTCTTAGGCAAAAAATAATATAAGAAAAGAGTTGCTCTGCTATTAAAACGATATCAAGATATGGTCCGGTTCAGACCACAATTAAATTATATGTTGGAGACCTGTGTAAAATTTCAGCCAATTCGTATAAGAATTGCGCCCATTGGGGCTCACGAAGTAAAATTGAGAGAACGATTTATATGGGATCATACATGGGATCAGACCATAATAAACACGTTTGTTGATGGTCATGAGAGGATCCATGGTACAAAATTTCAGGCATATCGGATAATAATTGCGACCTCTAGGGGTCAAGAAGTCAAGATCGCAGATCGGTTTATATGGCAGCTATATCAGGTTATGAACCGATTTGAACCTTATTTGACACAGTTGTTGAAAGTAAAAATAAAATACGTCATGCAAAATTCCAGCCAAATTGGATAGGAATTGCGCCCTCTAGAAGCTTAAGAAGTCAAATCCCCAGATCTGTTTATATGACAGCTATATCAGGTTATGGGCCGATTTCAATTATACTTGGCACAGTTGTTGGGTATCATAACGAAATACTTCGAAAAATTCATTCAAATCGGATAAGAATTGTGCCCTCTAGAGGCTCAAGAAGTCAAGACCCAAGATCGGTTTATATGGCAGATATATCAGGTTATGGACCGATTTGAACCATACTGGGCACAGTTGTTGGGTATCGAAACAAAACAAGTCGTGCGAAATTCCATTCTAATCGGATAAGAATTGCGCCCTCTAGAGGCTCAAGAAGTCAAGACCCAAGATCGGATTATATGGCAGCTATATCAGGTTATGGACCGATTTGAACCATACTTAGCACAGTTGTTGGATATAACAACAAAACACGTCGTGCAAAATTTCATTTCAATCGGATAAGAATTGCGCACTCTAGAGGTTTAAGAAGTCAAGTCCCAAGATCGGTTTATATGGCAGCTATATCAGGTTATAAACCGATTTGAACAATACTTGGCACAGGTGTTGGATATCATAACAAAACACGTCGTGCAAAATTTCATTCTGATCGGACAAGAATTGCGCACGCTAGAGGCTCAAGAAGTTAAGACCCAAGATCGGTTTATATGGCAGCTATATCAGGTTATGGACCGATTTGAACTATACTTGGCACAGTTGTTGGATATCATAGCAAAACACGTCGTGCAAAATTCATTCACTCTAGAGGTTTAAGAAGTCAAGACCCAAGA
Source organism: Stomoxys calcitrans (assembly GCF_963082655.1). Taxonomy (NCBI): domain Eukaryota; kingdom Metazoa; phylum Arthropoda; class Insecta; order Diptera; family Muscidae; genus Stomoxys; species Stomoxys calcitrans. The sequence continues at coordinate 144,620,617 of NC_081552.1, read as the reverse complement.
TCGGTTTATATGGCAGCTATATCAGGTTATAAACCGATTTGAACAATACTTGGCACAGGTGTTGGATATCATAACAAAACACGTCGTGCGAAATTTCATTCCAATCGGATAAGAATTGCGCACTCTAGAGGCTCAAGAAGTCAAGACCCAAGATCGGTTTATATGGCAGCTATATCAAAACATGGACCGATATGGCCCATTTAGAATACCAACCGACCTACACTAATAAGAAGAATATAAGTGCCTTTATCGGAATCCCATATGATCTTTATTGGTCTACGAATTAAAGTTTGGATGTAAGGTGTACTCCATTCTTAAAATACTATATTTCACCCCGATATTCTCATAATGTCTGATTTAGGAGTGTTTTCGGGGGTGAGGTGGTCCCCCAGACACTTGACCCTGAAAAAATATCAGCATCGTACTCTACTCTCAAATACCATTTATTTAAGCCCCATATTGCCATTGGTTTAAGGGGGGTTTACACGATGAAGCATCCCCCAAACACATCGCCCCAAAATTGTTATCAAATTAGTTTTCTAATTTCAAATACCTTTCATTTAAGCCACATATTGGCATGGTAGAAAAATGTTTACCCTTTGGGGGGTGTTTTGGGGAAGGGGTATGCCCTAAATACATGGTCCTACATTTGGATATCAAATTCGTATTCTACACCCAAATACCTTTATTTGAGCCCCATATTGCGATGGTCAGTAAAAAATTGCTTTTGTAAGTTATTTTGGGAAAGGGGTAGACCCCCAGAAAATTGGGCCGAAAGTGGGTATAAATTCTTGCTCTACCCCCAATTCTTTTCATTTAAGCCCGACTTGACATGGTCGGTAAATATGCCCGATTTAGGGGTGTTAAGCCCTAAAAATATATCAGCAACGTGCTCTATTCTCAAATATTTGAACAACATATTGTCACTGGCCTCAAAATTGGATACAAAATTCGTTTTCTTATCTCAAATACCATTCAATTAAATCCCTTTTTGAAAAAGCCAGCAAATAGGTTCGGTTTGGGGTATGGGCCCTAAAAAGTATGAATATCGAGCTCCATTGTCTTGAAGACCCAAATCGTCGTGGTGAGCAAATACGTCCTACTTGGGGGTTGTTATGTTGGTGAGACGTCCCCTAGACAGTTGATCCCTAATGTTGTTGTCAGATTTATGGTCTACTCCCAAATACCCTTCATTTGAGCTCCATTTGTCCATAGTCGGTAAACATGACAGGTTTGGGGGGTGTTTTGGGAGATGGGGCGGCCACTCAGTGACTTGGCTTTGAAAATATATATCAGATTCGTGTTCTACTCTAAAATACCTCTTTTTTGAGACTTATATTGCATTGGTCAGCAAATACTTCCTATTTGGGTGGAATTATGGGGGTGGGGTGGCCCATAAACACTTTTTCCCGAATATTGATATCAGATGTGTGCTTTACTCCCAAATGCTTTTAATTTGAGCCCCATGTTGCTATAGTTTTACATTTGTCCTCTTTGAGGTGTGTTTTTGGGGAGGGGTGGCCCCCCCAACGACTGAGGCCAACATTTGGATATCAGATTCGTATTCTACACCCAAATACCTTTTATGTGAGCCCCATATTGCCATGATCAGTAAATAAATTCTGTTTTGGGGGGAGTTTTGGGGAAGGGGTGGACCCCCAGAAATTTTGTCCCAAATTTGGATATCAGATTGGTATTTTACTCGCAAATGACTTTCATTTGAGTCCCATATTGCCATGGTTGGCATATATGTCCGATTTAGGGGTGTTTAGGGGTTAGGGTGGTCGCCCAAACACTTGGTCCGACAATTGGATATCAGATACGTTTTCTAATTTTAGGTACCTTTCATTTGATTCCCATATTGTTGTGATTGGTGTATATATATTATGGTAGGTTTTGGGGAATTTGGATACCAAATTTTTGTTTGTAGGTTACTATAAGAGAGCACACAATATTTCTCTTAAATAGCACCATCCATCTCCGAGATCTTGCATTTTTGAAAATAAGGGTAAGGAAGAGGGTCCGCTCCCCCTTCAGATATCAAAAAATGTAGTACCCTATTTTCACCACGGGATCATTATGCACCATCAGTGAAAATTTCAAGAAAATCGGTTCAGCCGTTTCTGAGTCTACAAGGAACACACAAACAAACAAACAAACCTACTTCCATCCTCAGCGCCCAAGTCAATATAATCTATTGGGTTGCCCAAGAAGTAATTGTCGGTAATATAGTAGTAATATAGTCGGCGTTGACAAATTTTTTCAACGGCTTGTGACTCTTCTGTCAGTTATCAGCTGTTACTTTTAGCTTGCTTTAGAAAAAAGTGCGTGAAATTTTGTTTACATTTGTTTGTTTGGCGTCAATTTTAATATGGGTACCACATGTATTGAAAGAAATTCATTTAACAAACCGAATCAACGCTTGTGATATGCCACTTAAACGCAATGAATTAGATCCGTTTTTAAAACGAATCATAACTGGAGATGAAAAATGGATTGTTTACAACAACGTTAGTCGAAAACGATCATGGTCCAAGCATGGTGAACCAGCTCAAACCACTTCAAAGGCTGATATCCACCAAAAGAAAGTTATGCTGTCTGTTTGGTGGGATTGGAAGGGTGTGGTATATTTTGAGCTGCTTCCATGGAACCAAACGATTAATTCGGATGTTTACTGTCAACAATTGGACAAAATGAATACAGCCATCAAGGAGAAGCGACCAGAATTGGTCAATCGTAAAGGTGTCATATTCCACCAGGACAACGCTAGACCGCACACATCTTTGGTCACACGCCAAAAACTGAGTGAGCTTGGCTGGGAACTTTTGATGCATCCACCATATAGCCCTGACCTTGCACCATCAGACTACCATTTATTTCGATCTTTGCAGAACTCATTAAATGGTAAAACTTTCGGCAATGATGAGGCTATAAAATCGCACTTGGTTCAGTTTTTTGCAGATAAAGGCCAGAAGTTCTATAAGCGTGGAATACTAAATTTGCCATGAAGATGGCAAAAAGTTATCGAACAAAATGGCAATTATATATTTGATTAAAGTTCATTCTAAGTTTTATTAAAAATGAATTTATTTTCTTTTAAAAAATCCGCAATTACTTTTTAGGCAACCCAATACATATGGATAAGAAAAAAATTACATGCTACAATGTCCTCCAACTGGTTTCGTTTGCATTTATCCATCATATTTGTCATCACATTTGTGTGAAAGGGAACACAATAGAATCTTGGTCAATACTCAATTCATACTATCAAATAACAATTTTATTCGTACAATTAAAATATGTTTAACGTATGCCTTATTTACCTATCACTTGCTGTGATATCAAAATATAACGAATTTCTTTATCAAAAATAATTAGAGCAATTAAGACCTTATTTGAAAAGATTTTTATAAGTCGATACCCCGTTTAATCGTTAAAATGTAGGCCAATATTTTTTCTGTGTGGAGAATTTCCCGGGAAATGTGTATCAACGAGTAGTTCTAGTTTTTCCTCACTAGACATTGGCCACACATTCTCTGACTTCTGAATATATGATTTATTCTGAGCCTTTCTCAGCTCGCCCTTATATTTCCTTAGCTCAGACTTATAGATGTCTCAGTCTTTTTTAGACCAACCAGCTCTGGGGTCCACCATGACGGTCGCTATTTGCCCCTTGGCTTGGCACTACGACATGCTGGCACAACCGGACCATTCAGGGCTTTCGTGATCCGCTTGACCATTATGTCAATATCCTCCGTAATTTCCACTTCCTTTTCTGGTCTAGAAGGGATAGACGTGCAGATGACCGCAGCCTTTTGTCAGATTGCGGTGCAGCTTCCGAATATAGATGTGTAGTCTTTTGGGGTAACCCGTGCAGCGAATCCCCGAGCCCAATTTAGGGAGTCTCTCCCAATTAGTCAGAGTCTTAGTTGCACCAAGCCTCTCAATAAAGCTGATAGCGATGCGTCTTCTATTATTCCAACCTCTAAAAGAGCGTGTTGGCTTGCAGGGGAAAGTCAATGGCCTAGGCAAATTATACACACGAAGATAGAAAAAGTTCAGCTTTTCCTTAGGACTCGAACCAGGTGTCTTCTTCAAAAGCCCCTGCTGACCAGTCGTCTGTCGGCTAGTGGAGCCTGGCGCACTTGCTCCACCAGTCGAGGTCCATTCTAAGCCTACTCCCAGGCTCTAGATCTGCCGCTCCAGTGGAAAAAGACGCAGATCATCAACCGCCTAATGGATACATACCACTATCGTAGCTAACCTCGAGTGACTTAAATTTTTCTTCCAAAAATAATGGCCTATTACGACTTACAGAAAAAAAAATCTTGCTGAGCTAAATAACAAAAAAAGCGGCTTAACATGGCTTACTGTCCCAAATTTCGGCGACATCGGACAATAAATGCGTCTTTTGTGGGCCAAAAACATTAAATCGACCGATCTGGGCCAATTTGAAGAAGGCTGACGAAAGGCCTAATACAACTAACTGTCCCAAATTTTGGCAAAATCGGATAACAAATGCGCCTTTTATGGGCGCAAAAACTTAAATCAAGAGATCGGTATATATGGCAGCTATATCCAAATCTGGACCTATCTGGGCCAAATTCATGAAAGATGTCGAAGGGCTTAGCACAACTCACTGTCGCAAATTTCAGCAAAATCGGAAAATAAATGTGGTTTTTGTGGGCCTAAGACCCTAAATCCGCGGATCGGTCTATAAGGGGGCTATATCAAAATATAATCCGATATAGTCCATCTTCGAACTTAACCTGCTTATGGACAAAAAAATCTGTGCAAAGTTTCAGCTCGATATCTCTATTTTTAAAGACTATAGCGTGATTTCAATAGACAGACGGACGGACATGGCTATATCGTCTTAGATTTTTGCGCTGATCAAGAATATATATACTTTATAGGGTCGGAAATGGATATGTCGACGTGTTGCAAACAGAATGACAAACTGAATATAGCCCCATCCTTCGGTGGTGAGTTGTGTTAGGATCTTCGACATCCTTCGTCAATTTGGCCCAGATCGGTCTAGATTTGGATATAGCTGCCACATAGACCAATCTCTCGATTTAAGGTTTTAGGCCCATTAAAGGCACATTTATTTTCCGATGTCGCCGATATTTGGGACAGTGAGTTAAGTTAAGCCCTTTGACATACTTCTGCAATATGGAGCAGATCTGTAAAGATTTGGATATAGCTGCCATATAGACCGATCTCTCGGTTTTAGGTTTTGGGCCCATAAAAGGCGCATTTATTGTCCGATGTCGCTGAAATTTGATACAGTGAGTTTTGTTAGGCTCTTCGACTTCCTTCTTCAATTTGGCCCAGATCGGTCCAGATTTGGATATAGCTGCCATGAAGACCGATATCTCGATTTAAAGTCTTGGTACGACCTGCAATCAGTAGAAACGCGACAGACGAAGGAGAGGTATCGGGAAAAATGAAGGGAGGAGAAGCGTCTACTCTGCTGAAAGAATAAGGAAATGGAAAGGTGTGAGTGTGAGTGTGAGCGAATTGAGATGTACAGGAGTCAGAATGAAGTCCGGAAATTCTACCAAAAAATCAAACCGATGACTTTGGTACAGATAAATCCTCCTGCAGAGACAAAGAAGGAAATCTGATAACTCAACTGATGCAGATAGTGTTCTGATGATATGGAACACTCAACTGCTAGTGCCCGACGATGGTGGCGAAGAGGATAACGCAGAACCAATCCCTGATGATGGTATACACTGAAAATATTTTTGTCCAATTTCAAAGACATTTTCGATCGTACTGTGTGGCCTAAAGTCAATGAGTTAATTGGGCGGCTTTAAGGTGGATTTACATACCTCGCGCAGCACTTATGCGCGCTTACGCGTGCATGTCAGAAAAAATTAAAAACAAGTAAAATCGTGCTAAGTTCGGCCGGGCCGAATCTTATATACCCTCCACCATGGATCGCATTTGTCGAGTTCTTTTCCCGGCATCTCTTCTTAGGCAAAAAATAATATAAGAAAAGAGTTGCTCTGCTATTAAAACGATATCAAGATATGGTCCGGTTCAGACCACAATTAAATTATATGTTGGAGACCTGTGTAAAATTTCAGCCAATTCGTATAAGAATTGCGCCCATTGGGGCTCACGAAGTAAAATTGAGAGAACGATTTATATGGGATCATACATGGGATCAGACCATAATAAACACGTTTGTTGATGGTCATGAGAGGATCCATGGTACAAAATTTCAGGCATATCGGATAATAATTGCGACCTCTAGGGGTCAAGATCGCAGATCGGTTTATATGGCAGCTATATCAGGTTATGAACCGATTTGAACCTTATTTGACACAGTTGTTGAAAGTAAAAATAAAATACGTCATGCAAAATTCCAGCCAAATTGGATAGGAATTGCGCCCTCTAGAAGCTTAAGAAGTCAAATCCCCAGATCTGTTTATATGACAGCTATATCAGGTTATGGGCCGATTTCAATTATACTTGGCACAGTTGTTGGGTATCATAACGAAATACTTCGAAAAATTCATTCAAATCGGATAAGAATTGTGCCCTCTAGAGGCTCAAGAAGTCAAGACCCAAGATCGGTTTATATGGCAGATATATCAGGTTATGGACCGATTTGAACCATACTGGGCACAGTTGTTGGGTATCGAAACAAAACAAGTCGTGCGAAATTCCATTCTAATCGGATAAGAATTGCGCCCTCTAGAGGCTCAAGAAGTCAAGACCCAAGATCGGATTATATGGCAGCTATATCAGGTTATGGACCGATTTGAACCATACTTAGCACAGTTGTTGGATATAACAACAAAACACGTCGTGCAAAATTTCATTTCAATCGGATAAGAATTGCGCACTCTAGAGGTTTAAGAAGTCAAGTCCCAAGATCGGTTTATATGGCAGCTATATCAGGTTATAAACCGATTTGAACAATACTTGGCACAGGTGTTGGATATCATAACAAAACACGTCGTGCAAAATTTCATTCTGATCGGACAAGAATTGCGCACGCTAGAGGCTCAAGAAGTTAAGACCCAAGATCGGTTTATATGGCAGCTATATCAGGTTATGGACCGATTTGAACTATACTTGGCACAGTTGTTGGATATCATAGCAAAACACGTCGTGCAAAATTCATTCACTCTAGAGGTTTAAGAAGTCAAGACCCAAGATCGGTTTATATGGCAGCTATATCAGGTTATAAACCGATTTGAACAATACTTGGCACAGGTGTTGGATATCATAACAAAACACGTCGTGCGAAATTTCATTCCAATCGGATAAGAATTGCGCACTCTAGAGGCTCAAGAAGTCAAGACCCAAGATCGGTTTATATGGCAGCTATATCAAAACATGGACCGATATGGCCCATTTAGAATACCAACCGACCTACACTAATAAGAAGTATTTGTGCAAAATTTCAAATTACTCCTTCGGAAGTTAGCGTGCTTTCGACAGACAGACGGACGGACGGACGGACGGATGGACGGACGGAGGGTGGAGGGTATAAAAATTGTGAAAAAAATGTTTTTATACCCTCCACCATAAGATGGGGGGTATACTAATTTCGTCATTCTGTTTGTAACTACTCGAAATATTCGTCTGAGACCCCATAAAGTATATATATTCTTGATCGTAGCGGCATTTTATGTCGATCTAGCCATGTCCGTCCGTCTGTCCGTCCGTCTGTCTGTCGAAAGCACGCTAACTTCCGAAGGAGTAAAGCTAGCCTCTTGAAATTTTGCACAAATACTTCTTATTAGTGTAGGTCGGTTGGTATTGTAAATGGGCCATATCGGTCCATGTTTTGATATAGCTGCCATATAAACCGATCTTGGGTCTTGACTTCTTGAGCCTCTAGAGGGCGCAATTCTTATCCGATTGAAATGAAATTTTGCACGACGTGTTTTGTTGTTATATCCAACAACTGTGCCATGTATTGTTCAAATCGGTCCATAACCTGATATAGCTGCCATATAATCCGATCTTGGGTCTTGACTTCTTGAGCCTCTAGAGGGCGCAATTCTTATCCGATTAGAATGGAATTTCGAACGACTTGTTTTGTTTCGATACCCAACAACTGTGCCCAGTATGGTTCAAATCGGTCCATAACCTGATATATCTGCCATATAAACCGATCTTGGGTCTTGACTTCTTGGGCCTCTAGAGGGCACAATTCTTATCCGATTTGAATGAATTTTTGCACGAAGTATTTCGTTATGATATCCAACAACTGTGCTAAGTATTATTGAAATCGGCCCATAACCTGATATAGCTGTCATATAAACAGATCTGATATAGCTGTCATATAAACCGATCTTGGGTCTTGACTGCTTGAGCCTCTAGAGGGCACAATTCTTATCCGATTTGAATGAATTTTTGCACGAAGTATTTCGTTATAATGTCCAACAACTGTGCCAAGTATGGTTGAAATCGGTTTATAACCTGATATAGCTGTCATATAAACAGATCTGGGGATTTGACTTCTTGAGCTTCTAGAGGGCGCAATTCCTATCCGATTTGGCTGAAATTTTGCATGACGTATTTTATTTTTACTTTCAACAACTGTGTCAAATAAGGTTCAAATCGGTTCATAACCTGATATAGCTGCCATATAAACCGATCTGGGATCTTGACTTCTTGACCCCTAGAGGTCGCAATTATTATCCGATATGCCTGAAATTTTGTACGATGGATCCTCTCATGACCATCAACAAACGTGTTTATTATGGTCTGATCCCATGTATGATCCCATATAAATCGTTCTCTCAATTTTACTTCGTGAGCCCCAATGGGCGCAATTCTTATACGAATTGGCTGAAATTTTACACAGGTCTCCAACATATAATTTAATTGTGGTCTGAACCGGACCATATCTTGATATCGTTTTAATAGCAGAGCAACTCTTTTCTTATATCATTTTTTGCCTAAGAAGAGATGCCGGGAAAAGAACTCGACAAATGCGATCCATGGTGGAGGGTATATAAGATTCGGCCCGGCCGAACTTAGCACGCTTTTACTTGTTATTTTTAGTTTGGTTGATAATTTTAATATATTAAAGCCTTAACAAAGGATAAAAAAAATCTAAAACAAAAAAAACCTACTTCACTTAGTTATCGTTTTTATACCCTCCACCATAAGATGGGGGGTATACTAATTTCGTCATTCTGTTTGTAACTACACGAAATATTCGTCTGAGACCCCATAAAGTATATATATTCTTGATCGTCGCGACATTTTATGTCGATCTAGCCATGTCCGTCCGTCCGTCCGTCCGTCTGTCTGTCGAAAGCACGCTAACTTCCGAAGGAGTAAAGCTAGCCTCTTGAAATTTTGTACAAATACTTCTTATTAGTGTAGGTCGGTTGGTATTGTAAATGGGCCATATCGGTCCATGTTTTGATATAGCTGCCATATAAACCGATCTTGGGTCTTGACTTCTTGAGCCTCTAGAGTGGCGCAATTCTTATTCGATTGGAATGAAATTTTGCACGACGTGTTTTGCTATGATATCCAACAACTGGGCCAAGTACAGTTTAAATCGGTCCATAACCTGATATAGCTGCCATATAAACCGATCTTGGGTCTTGACTTCTTGAGCCTCTAGCGTGCGCAATTCGTATCCGATCAGAATGAAATTTTGCACGACGTGTTTTGTTATGATATCCAACAACTGTGCCAAGTATGGTTCAAATCGGTTTATAACCTGATATATCTGCCATATAAACCGATCTTGGGTCTTGACTTCTTGAGCCTCTAGAGTGCGCAATTCTTATCCGATTGAAATGAAATTTTGCACGACGTGTTTTATTGTTATATCCAACAACTGTGCCAAGTGTGGTTCAAATCGGTCCATAACCTTATATAGCTGCCATATAATCCGATCTTGGGTCTTGACTTCTTGAGCCTCTAGAGGGCGCAATTCTTATCCGAATAGAATGGAATTTCGCACGACTTGTTTTGTTTCGATACCCAACAACTGTGCCCAGTATGGTTCAAATCGGTCCATAACCTGATATATCTGCCGTATAAACCGATCTTGGGTCTTGACTTCTTGAGCCTCTAGAGGGCACAATTCTTATCCGATTTGAATGAATTTTTGCACGAAGTATTTCGTTATGATATCCAACAACTGTGCCAAGTATAATTGAAATCGGCCCATAACCTGATATTGCTGTCATATAAACAGATCTGGGGATTTGACTTCTTAAGCTTCTAGAGGGCACAATTCCTATCCGATTTGGCTAAAATTTTGCATGACGTATTTTATTTTTACTTTCAACAACTGTGTCAAATAAGGTTCAAATCGGTTCATAACCTGATATTGCTGCCATATAAACCGATCTGCGATCTTGACTTCTTGACCCCTAGAGGTCGCAATTATTATCCGATATGCCTGAAATTTTGTACGATGGATCCTCTCATGACCATCAACAAACGTGTTTATTATGGTCTGAATCGGTCTATAGCCCGATACAGATCCCATATAAATCGTTCTCTCTATTTTACTTTGTGAGCCCCAATGGTCCGAACCGGACCATATCTTGATATCGTTTTAATAGCAGAGCAACTCTTTTCTTATATCCTTTTTTGCCTAAGAAGAAATGCCGGGAAAAGAACTCGACAAATGCGATCCATGGTGGAGGGTATATAAGATTCGGCCCGGCCGAACTTAGCACGCTTTTACTTGTTCTACCAAGTTTTGATATAGCTGCCATATAAGCTGATCTCCCTATAAGACTTCGTGAGCTTCTGGAGGTGACAATTCTTATTCGATTTGGCTGAAATTTTGAAGGTGTCATTTAGTATGACAACCGTGCCAAGTATTGTCCAAATTAGTCTATAACCTGATATAGCCGCCATATTAATCGACTTTCTTATTTGACTTATAAAGTCCTAGATGGCGCAATTGTTATTTAATTTTGTTGAAATTTTGCAGATGTCGTTTTTATTTATATGACTTCCAACAACTGTGTCAAGTATGGTCCAAATCAGTCTATAACCTAATATAACCGCCATATAAATCAATCTCCTGATTTGACTTATTGAGTCCCAGACGACGCAATTCTTATCCAACTTGGCATAAATTTTGCTTGTGTTGTTTTGGTACGACTTCCAACAACTGTACCATGTATAGTCTAAGTCGGTTCATTACCTGATATAGCTGCCATATTAGCCGATCTCTTTGACTTTCTGAGCCTCTTGAGGTTACAATTATTACTCGATTTGCTTGAAATTTTGGAGGTAATATTTTTCTATGATTTGTACAGCATGACTAGGGCGGTCCATATCGGTCAATTACTTGATATAGCTCATATACGAGTATATTTGAAAATGTCATTCAAAGAAATTGACAAATTCGATCCATAGTGGAGGGTATATAAACTTCGGCCCGTGCGAACTTAGCACGTTTTAAAGTGTTTTTTACTTAATATATCTGCTAAACCCATGCAAAAAATGTTTGCACCTAAGAATATTTGTATCCTTCATAGAATATTTACTAAAAAATGCCAAATTTGAAACCATCTTTGCCCGAAAAGATATTTTGGGGAGTTCGGGCAGTTTTTTTTTGGTTTTTAGGGACATTTTTATCTTAAAAACTCAGAAAAATTATTTCTATTAATTTTTTTCCTAGAAACATATACAAGTTGTGCATATGTTCGATTTTTGGATTTTTTGTCAGGATTTTCAGTTGTTTTTGACAGATAAGAAGTAAAAGCGTGCTAAGTTCGGCAGCGCCGAATCTTGATAACCCACCACCATGTATTCTGCTAAAAATTTATATAAAATAAAATTAGTTGAAGGGCATAATTTTATTCTACATACCAAACTTCTGTCAAACCAACAAAAATTAAAAATTCTAGGAACCGAATAAAAATATTCGAGGCGTTGGTTAATAGGGGAGCTATACCAGGTAATAGACCGATTTAGACCGTACTTGACACAGTTGTTGGAAGTCATAACGGAACACCACATGCAACATTTCAGCCAAATCGGACAGAAATTGGGACTTGTAAGGGCTCAAGAAGTCAAATCGGGAGATCATTTATATGGGAGATATATCAAGTTATTGACCGATTGGGACCGTACTTGGCAAGTCATATAAAATCAAAGATTGACATTGATGTCGAATTGAGTGCTTATAAATTTAAGTATCAAGAAAGGCATAACAAAGCTTCTTTCCGAGTAAAATCAAAAAATCTGGCGGTGGCATGCTAATAGCGGTCCCCACTGAATTTCCTTCGGAAGAAATAATAATGGAATCTTCCTTGGATATTGAATTTACAGCCGTACAGATATTTTTGAAAAATGTTTCAATATTTATTTCATGTTCTTACGTCCCACCCTCTTCATGTGTGGATATTTATTTTAAACACAGGATTGCAGATCCAATCAGCATTTCAGTCATCTCAACCAAGAGACACATTGATCGCTCTTGATGATTCTAGTCTTCCTCAAATTATGCTAATGAATGCATTAGCGTTTTATTCAATGTTGGTCTGTTTCAAATTAATAACAAAAACAATTCTAAATTACTAGATCTTGTTTTCGTTAATTAACCGTCTGAGTTATGTTTAAGTTCTAATGATTCGGTTGTAAGTCCTGAGGAAAGACATCATTCGACATTCAAATTACTTATATCCTATCCCACTCTTAGAGTTAAAAGAGATGTAACAATTGGAAAAGAGTACCGTTTTGCTAAAACTGATTACATCAAACTGAACTCACTTCTCTCATCTGTTAATTGGAATGAATTTTTCAGATCTAAAGATATCGATGAAATGCTTTCAACTTTTTATATTGTGCTACTTGAATACAACCAATCCATAGAATACAACCAATCTTTTTAGGCTGAAGTTTAAACGCTCAGGATCAACGTCTGTCTTTTCGAAGTACTCTTTAGTAAGATGTAAATATAATTAAGAAAACAAATTGACATATGGTAGTTATTTGAATAAAATAAGAAATCAATTGAAATCAAATCCTAAATTACCGAACTTTCTCAGATATAAAGCTAAAGTAGCTGATTGCGATTCAGGTATTGCCGACATCTTTGCAGACTTTTTTAGCACTACTTACTCAAATAACTTTTATGATTTATGTAGAACATATCCATACACAATCAACAATTTAGCTTTTATAGATGTGTCTGGGATTGGCGAAAACGTAGTACTTGAAAATTTTAAGGTCACTAAAGATAACTTTTAACATTTTAGCATTGCGCTCTCGAACTTTAATATCCCCTTTGCACACTTTTCAACAGATCATTAAAGCATGGATATATGCCGGAAATGTGGAAGCAATTTTATATAAAGCCGTAAATGGCAATGAGACTACTAAATACAGGGTCATTTTAATTTTAAATGCTATTCCGAAGCTATTAGAGAAAATTTTGAGTGACACTATTTTATATCAAATCTCTTTTATTTTGTCTCCCTACCAACATGGGTTCCGGAAATCGAAATCGACGATAACAAATACATTACAATGTACTTGTTTGGTCAACTATGGTTTAAGGGAACGCTACCAAACGGATGCTATCTATACCGATTTTAGTAAAGCATTTGATAAAGTCAACCACATCCTTCTGTTAAGAAAAATAGACCTTATTGGTTTCAGTGCCTCTTTATTAAAGTGGATCAGATCATATCTGACTCAGTTTCCAAATCAATTGTTGTCTATTCCGGTGTTCCACAGGGCAGTCATCTCGGCCCTGTGCTGTTTTGTTTGATCATAAACGATCTCCCTTTTACTTTTAAGCACTCGAATATTGTGATGTATGCAGATGATGTAAAGATCTTCAGATCGATGGGAGACTCTTATGAACAGTGTTATCTTCAGTCTAATCTTGATACTGTTATCTTCAGTCTAATCTTGATACTATTTACGAATGGTGCAACCAGAACTTTATGGAACTTAATATTTCCAAATGCAAACGCATATCATTTTCAAGAATAAACTCTCTTAAAACTAGCTACTTTTTGGGTTCCAATCAACTTGAAGTAGTCTATAGCTTTGAAGACCTTGGATTGCTTCTAGACCAACGCTTAAACTTCCGTCAACACATCTCAATGATTGTAAACAAAGCACGTGGCGCTCTTGTCTTCATGAAACGCTGGAGTAAAGAACTTAATGATTTCTCTGTGACGAAAATCTTATATACTTCGCTAGTTGGACATAATCTTGAGTACGGTTCAGTGGTATGGGATCCGTACTACAATATGTAATCTGATTTGATAGAATCGGTTCAAAAACAAATTCTATTATTTGGTCTCCGTCGAAAGGGGTGGGAGAGAAGTTCATTACCTTCGTATGAGTACCGATTAAATCTTATAAAGCTTCCTACATTAAAAAGTTGTAGAACCATGCTAAGCATTACGTTTTTGACTAAATTATTCATGGTCAAATAGATTATTGCTTTCTTTTCTTTAACGTTCCTTACAGACCCACCAGATATTTTGTTCAACTGAAAGATATGATAGATCTATCTGAGAATCGAGAAAACTTAAAAAGGAAAATTATATTACTTTTAATTTTTAGGTTAAAACATTTGTAAATATATTTTTATTAGCCTGAAGGGTATTTATTATCTATAGACTTAAATAAATATAAACAAGTAAAAGCGTGCTAAATTCGGCCGGGCCGAATCTTATATACCCTCCACCATGGATCGCATTTGTCGAGTTCTTTTCCCGGCATCTCTTCTTAGCCAAAGAAAGGATATAAGAAAAGATTTGCTCTAATATTAGAGCGATATCAAGATATGGTCCGGTTTGGACCACAATTAAATTATATGTTGGAGACCTGTGTAAAATGTCAGCCAATTCGAATAAGAATTGCACCCTTTGGGGGCTCAAGAAGTAAAATAGAGAGATCGATTTATATGGGAGCTGTATCGGGCTATTAACCGATTCAGACCATAATAAACACGGATGTTGATGGTCATAAGATAATTCGTCGTACAAAATATCTGGCAAATCGGATAATTATTGCGACCTCTAGAAGCTCAAGAAGTCAAGATTCCAGATCGGTTTCTATGGCAGCTATATCAGGTTATGCAAGTAAGAATAAAATACCCCAGTCCCAGACCATACTTGGCACAGTTGTAGGATATCATAACAAAACACGTCGTGCAAAATATCATTCCAATCGGATAAGAATTGCGCACTATAGAGGCTCAAGAAGTTAAGACTCAAGATCGGTTTATATGGCAGCTATATCAGGTTATGGACCGATTTGAACCATACTTGGCACAGTTGTTGGATATCGTAACAAAACACGTCGTGCAAAATTTCATTCCAATCGGTTAAGAATTGCGCACTCTAGAGGCTCAAGAAGTCAAGACCCAAGATCGGTTTATATGGCAGCTATATCTGGTTATGGACCGATTTGAACCATACTTCGCACAGTTGTTGGATATCATAACAAAACACGTCGTGCAAAATTACATTCCAATCGGATAAGAATTGCGCACTCTAGAGGCTCAAAAAGTCAAGACCCAAGATCGGTTTATATGGCAGCTATATCAAAACATGGACCGATATGGCCCATTTACAATACCAACCGACCTACACTAATAAGAAGTATTTGTGTAAAATTTCAAGAGGCTAGCTTTACTCCTTCGGAAGTTAGCGTGCTTTCGACAGACAGACGGACGGACGGACGGACATGGCTAGATCGACATAAAATGTCGCGACGATCAAGAATATATATACTTTATGGGGTCTCAGACGAATATTTCGAGTAGTTACAAACAGAATGACGAAATTAGTATACCCCCCATCCTATGGTGGAGGGTATAAAAAATAATAGCAGAACACTACATGCTCAGTTTCAGCCAAATCGGACAAACATTGCGTCTTGTAAGGGCTCAAGTCAAATCGGGAGATCGGTTCATATGGGAGCTATATCAGATTATAGACCGATTCGGACCGTACTTGGTACAGTTATTAGAACGCATAACAGAACGCTATATGCAAAATTTCAGCCAAATCGAAAAAAATGGGACTTGTAAGGGCTCAAGAAGTCAAATCGGGAGATTGGTTTATATGGGAGCTATACCAGGTTATAGACCGATTCAGACCGTACTGAGCACAGTTGTTGGAAGTCATAACAGAACATTCTGTGCACAATTTTAGCCAAATCGGATACAAATTGCGGATTGTAAGGACTCAAGAAGTCAAATCGGGAGATCGGTTTATAAGGGAGCTTTATCCAAATCTTAATCGATATGGTCCATTTGCAATCCCCAACGACCTACATCAATATTAAGTATCTGTTCAAAATTGCAAGCGGCTAGCTCTATGCGTTCGACCGCTATCGTTAATAAAATATAACCAGTCTCAGTTTAAACTCGTATAAGTCTTCTATTCCAAGTGGGAAGTTTTGAATGTTTATCGGTGGTCTCACTGAATTGAGGTTAATTCAGACACATGAAAATCCACCACACTTACAAAACACGAAAAAAAATCGCTTTAAAGCTCTTTGTAGAGTTACAGCGGGTTTATAGTTGTCTTCAAGGAACACAGTACTAAGTTTCCATCCAGGGAAGTCAGAGACGATTATGACTTCGACAACAATCTGTTCTCCTAGGCACTTCCTAATCTTGTTATTGCAAACTGTTTCGCCACAAAAACAAATAACTATACTTGTCCTATCTTGATCTTGGCGGCTAGACACGGTAACAATGGGTGTACGCCTCCCAATAAAAAAGTAATTCCTACACGCTAAAAATTAAACCATTGAGACATTTTTACAAGAAACAAAATACTTTAATTACGAAGTTTTTCTTTTATTGTAATTACTTAACCTTCCGCTTCAACATATCAAACGTTAGCCATAAACGTAGCATAATTGAATGTAACAAACTTTGTTTAATGTAAACCCTTTAGCAACTTCGCCTACGGCAAAAGTACCTTTCTTTTATTGTCAAACCGAAAACACTTTGATGACATAAGGGTTTCGAGATTGGCAAACGAATATTCGTTTACCGGACTAATAATTGTTCTCTTGTGTCTCTCCTTCTAAATAGAAAGAAGAGAAGAGAGGGTGAGAATTTAAGCGTATAGACCAGTGATGGAAATTGACAATTTTTAAAGTTTCGCCATAGATACGTCCAATGACAAAAATCATTAGAGCAACGTGGAAGGTTTTTGATACAATTGTGTATCATAACATCGAAATAAATCAAAAAATTTTTATTTAATTTACCAACTTAGATGTCCTTATAATTGGTAAAAATTTAAACTAGAATTATATTACAGCATTAAATTGAACTTGGCATCCTTTTCAATATGCAAAATCTATTTTAAAATTAAAAAGATTATACATAAACAAGTTTAAAGGCGTTAATTTGGCCGGACCGAACTTTGGATACCCACCACCTAGGGTATATATGTAAACCACCTTTCATCACAATCCGGAGAAAATTGCATACCTTATGTCCCATAGCAGTTATATCGAAATATGTTCCGATTTGGACCAAATACTAATAAGTACAAGTCATTGTCAATTGTGTACAATAAAATATTAGTCTTTTTAGTACCTATGTCTATAAATAAACCGATCTGAACCATATACGACACGGATGTCGAAAAGCCTAACATAAGTCACTGTGTCGAATATCAGTGAAATGGAATAATAAATGCGCCTTTTATGGGGCCAAGACTTTAAATCGGGATATCAGTCTACATGGCAGCTATATCCAAATCTCTACCAATTCGGGCCAAGTTGCAGAAAAATGTCAAAGAGCATAACACAACTCACTGTCTCAAATTTGGGCGAAATCGGACAATAAATGCGCCTTTTGCGCCAAATTGAAGAAGGACGACGAAGAGCCTAACACAACTCATTGTCTCAAATTTCAGCGACATCGGACAATAAATGCGCCTTTTATGGCCCCAAAACCTAAAACCTAGAGATCGATCTATATGGCAGCTATATCCAAATCTTTACCGATCTGTGCCGATGTCGCCAAATTTTGTCTCAAATTTCAGCGACATCGGACAAAAAATGCGCCTTTTTTGGGCCCAAAACCTTAAAGTGAGAGATCGGTCTATATGGCAGCTATATCCAAATCTGAACATAATCAGGGCCAAATTAAAGAAAGATGTGGAAGGGCCTAAGACAACTCACTGTCCAATTTCAGCTAAATCGGATAATAAATGTGGCTTTTATGGGCCTAAGAACCTAACTCGGAGGACGGGTCTATATGGCAGCTATATCAAAATCTGGACCGATCTGGGCCAAATTGACGAAGAAAGTCGAAGGACCTAACACAACTCAATGTCCCAAATTTCAGCAAAATCGGATAATAAATGTGGCTAAGACCCTAAATCGGCCAATCGGTCTATATGGGGGCTATATCAAGATATAGTCCGATATAGCCCATCTTCGAACTTAACCTGCTTATGGCAAAAAAAAAAAAGAATCTGTGCAAAGTTTCAGCTCAATATCTCTATTTCTAAAGACTGTAGCGTGATTTCAACAGACAGACAGACGGACATGTCTAGATCGTCTTAGACTTTTACGCTGATCAAGAATATATATACTTTATAGGGTCGGAAATGGATATTTCGATGTGTTGCAAACGGAATGACAAAATGAATATACCCGCACCCTTCGGTGGTGGGTTGTTCAAACCCCCAATAAAATTCTATATATCAAGAAAGAAAGATATTATCAGGGTAAAAAAGTTTATATTTGTCACAAATTCTTCCAAGAATTTAGCAAAAAAAAACACAGTACGGAAGGGCAAAAGTCAGGCGGAGCCGCCTGTATAATAGCCTACACCTACACTACAATTATAAATCGGGCAATATATAAATATATATCTATATGAGAGCTATAACTAAATCTGATGTATATGAGAGCTACTAGCTGAACCGGGCCCGCTCCGCTGCGCCTTCTTTTACTTTATATGGAACAAAATTATCTTTTGAATATTTATTTTTCCAATTAAAGAGCTTTTAGTGAAATACCATGCAACGAAAATAATATATGTATATCGCAAAAGCATGACAATATAAATGCCTTTATCTGAATCCCATATGATCTTTACTTGTCTATGAATTCGCTCGCAGGGTTTAGGGTCATTAACGTTTGGGTCCATCATTAAAAGTCGTTATTTCATCTCGATATTGTCATGATGTCCAAATTAGGGGTCGAGGTGGTCCCTTAGACTCTTGGCCCAGAAAAATATATCAGCATGGTGCTCTTCTCTCAGATACAATTTTTTTTAGCTCCATATTGCCATTGGTTTAAGGGGAGTTTATGGGATGAGGAGTCCTCAAACATTTGGTCCCAAAATGTGTACTCTTTGGGGGGTGTTTTGGGAAAGGGGTGGTGCTCCAAATACATGATCCCACATTTGAATTCCAGATTCTGTTCTACTCCCAAATACCTTTATTTGAGCCCCATATTGCGATGGTGAGTAAATAATTATTGTTTGTGGGGTGTTTTAGGGAAGGGTAGACCCCCAATAGCTTTCATTTGAGCCCCACATTGACGTGATTGGTAAAAATGCCCGATTTAGGGATATTTTGGAGAGTGGGGTAGTCCCCCAAACACTTAGCCCTGAAAATATATCAGCATCGTGCTCTACTCTCAAATATCATTTATTTGAACCCAATATTGCCATTAGCCTCAAAATTGGATATCAAATTCGTTTTCTAATATCAAATACCTTTCTTTTAAAACCCTTATTGCAAAAGTCAGCAAATATGTCCGGTTTAGGGCATGGGCCCTAAAATCTATCAATATCGAGATCCACTCCATTTAAGACCCAAAATTGTCATGGTGAGCAAATACTATTCGGGCGCTGTTATGGGGGTGGGACGTACCCTAGGCAGTTGGTCCCGAATGGTGATATAAGATTCGTGGTTTACTCCCAAATACCTTTCATTTGAGCCTCATATTTCCATAGTCGGCAAACTTGACCGGTTTCGGGGGTGTTTTGGGGGATGGGGCGGCCGTTCAGTGACTTGGCCCTGAATATATATATCAGACTAGCTGAACCCGGCCCGCTTCGCTGCACCTTCTTTAACTCTCTAATATCTTTTTAGGGTGGGGATACTTCACCCTGAATGCTGTTATCGAATTCGTGCCATTGTAGCCTATGAGGTACAATGCTATGCATGGTCATTTAAAATATTATCCCCAAAGAGGTGTCGCACTGCGGGACGCCGTGCGGACTCGGCTATATAAAAGGTCCCTTACCATTGAGTTTGAACTTGAATCAGAAAGCACTCATTGATATGTGAGATTTTGGTTCCTGATGGTAATGTTCTTTCTTAGGGTAATGTTCTCATTAGGGGAGGGATGGCACCTCAGACATTTCGACTCAAATATGGATATCAAATTAGTGCTGCACTTCTAAATCCCTTTAATTTGAGCCCCATATTGCCATGGCCGGTAAATATGAACCGTTTGGAGGGTGTTTTGGGGCTGAGGCGGCCACCGGCACTTTGCACTGAAATTAGATATCAAATTCGTTCTGCACTGAAATTAGATATCAAATTCGTTGTTTATTCCCAACGGAAATTAATTTCAGTTTAGGGGGTGCTTTAGGGCGTACGACAAAACATTTCTCTCCAAAATTGGATATCAAATTCGTTTTCTACTCTCAAATACCTTTTATTTGAATCCCATATTGTCATAATGGGTCAAATAATCCATTTGACGTATCTTTATAAGGAAAAGCGCCACCTAGACTTGAATGCAAATTTTAACGTCATATTCGTAATCTACTCCCTAATACCTTTCAATTGAGTCCCCATTTGGGAGTATTTGGGGGTGGGCGACCTCCCATTACTTGGACCTAATTTTTTATACCATATTTGTATTATAATACCTAATACTTTTCATTTGAGGCCCATATTGAAATGAACTTCGAATATATCTGTTTAGAGGAGTTTTGGGGTTTGGGGGGCCCGCTGGGTACTTGGACCCAAATTTTAATACCATATTCGTTTTCTGGTATCCAATACCTTTCATTTGATACCCTTATTGTGCCCATCGGACCACTTTCGGATATGCGTGGCGTTTTTGGGGTAAGGAGGAGCGTCCGCCTCCACCCGATATCTATAAGTTATATAGCCTATGTTTCCTTCCAGACAAACGTACACAATCTATGAACATTTTAAGAAAATCGGTTCAGCCAAGTATCACATAGTCATAATGGGTCTAATGGCGTTTTTGAGGGGTGGCGTAACCCCATATACCTCGATCTGATTTTGTATGTCAGATTCGAAATCTACTCCCGAATACCTTCCCTTTGAGCCCCATATTTAAATGAACGTCCAATATGCCTGTTTGGGGGAGTTTTGGGGTTTTAATATCACATTCGTATTCTACTCTCCAATACATTTCATTCGATATATATATTGTCCCGATCGGTCCACTTTAGATTTTGGGTTATGTTTTTGGCATAAGGGGGAGGGTTCATCCCCCTTCCGAAACCGAAAAATTAAATAGCCTATGTTTCCTTTCAGACCAACCTACACAATATGCGAAAGTTTCGAAAAAATCGGTTCTGCCGTTTTTCAGTCTATACGGAATAAACAAACCGAGTCCCATATATCCGTGATTGGTTAATGTTCCCATTTTGTGCGTTTTTGTGCGGGTGGGGTGACTCCCTATACTTCGACATGAATTTGTATGCCTGATTCGTTATCTACTCCCGCATACTTTTCATTTGATACCCATATTTTCCTTATAAGTCCACTTTTGATTTTGGTGTTGTTTTTGGGGTAACGGTGGATGGTCTGTCCTCTTCTATTATCATTAAATTATAAAGCCTATTCCTACTTACTGACCGTATTCGCAATCTACACCCGAATACCTTTCATTTGAGTCCCATATTGTCATGATCGTCCAACAAACCTTTTTAAGGGGTTTTGGGGCTTGGGCGACCACCCAGATAATTGGACCCAACTTTTATTACGAAATTCGTTCTCTAATCTTGAATACCTTTTATTTGAATCCCATATTGTCCCAATCGGTCCCCTTTTATTTTTGGGTTGTACTTTTGGGGTAAGGGGGAGGGTCCGCTCCCTCCCGATATCTAAAAATTATATAGCCTATGTTTCCTTCCAGACCAACCTACACAATCTGTGAAAATTTCAAAGTAATCGGTTCTACCGTTTTTGAGTCTATACGGAACAAACAAACAAACACAAATTCATTTTTATATATATAGATGACGGCCATAACTAAATCTGAACCGATTTCTATGAAATTCACCAGTAACGCCGAGAGTCAAGAGCAAATCCTTCCTGCCAAATTTTAACAGAATCGTTTAACAAATGACTACATTATTGCAAAATAAGTCCAAATCGGACGAACATATATATGGGAGCTATAACCAAATCTGAACTGATTTTTTCCAATGTCTTCGTCTTTTTCGTTTATAGGCCAAATCTCATGCCTGTACCAAATTTTGAGGCGATCGGACGAAAATTGCGACCTGTACTTTGTACACAATTTAACATGGAGGGACGGACTTAGCTAAATCGAATCCGAAAGTTATTCTGAGTCGATCGGTATACTTATAAATGAGTCTATCTCTCCTCCTTCTGGGTGTCACAAACAAACCTACAAATATGCCAAAACATGCAGATGGGAGTATATTAACTTCACTATTCCGTTTGTAACATCTCGAAATATTGATCTAAGACCCCATAAAGTACATATATTCTTGATCGCATTGACATTTTAAGTCGTTCTAGGCATGTCCGTCCGTTTGTCTGTGTAGTGAAAGCACGCTAGATTTCGAGGAGTAAAGCTAAATATAGCTCCCATATACACCGATATCCAAATTGTACTTCTTGAGCCTCTAAAGGGCGCAATTCCTGTCCGATTTTGCTGAAATTTTGCACAATGACTTCTTCAATGACTTTCAACTTACGTATCAAATATGGTGAAAATCGGTCTAAAACGTATAGCCCCAAATATAAACCGATCTCCCTATTCTAATTCTTGGGCCTTTAGAGGGCGCAATGCTCCCATGCAAACCGATCTCCTCGTTTTGCTTCTTAACTCCCTTTAGTGCGCAATTCATATCCGATTAGGCTGAAATTTTGCACAATGGGATCTACTATTGTCCTTAACATCCAAACCAAGTATGGCCCGAATCGGTTTATAATCTGACCAACAATTCTTATTCATTTTCCCTTGTTTGGTTATAAAGATATACCGGGCACAAAACCTAACAAATACGATCCATGGTGGGGGGTATAGAAGATTCGGCTCGACCGAACTAAGAACTTTTTTACTTGTTTTTAAATCATATTAAATTGCCATGTTAAACGATTTTCTGTGGTAAAAAACTAACTTGCCAGTCTATATATTTGGTGTGGTGGCGATAGTTCTTACCATGTAAAACTCTTCAACAAAAAAGCGTTGCCCAGCAACACGTCGTTTGGTCTCGTCTATTGATGAGCTAAAAATGGTTGCAACCTTAACATTAAGGTTCGCAACTCCTGCTATCACACTGAATTTCACGCTGAACCTTATAATTTCCCGTTAGGTCATTATAATTTCTAGATATATGAGCAGAATAATGATATCTGATTCGCAGTTCACAACCTTATACCTTTAATTTAACCTCATATTGTCATGATTGGTGTCTACAGCCGTTTGGTGGAGGGCGTCTTTATGAGGTTTGTGCGCCATACTGCCAATTGAGCACAAATTTGAATGAAGCACTCAACTCAAAAAAATCTATAACTTGATTTCCCATTATTTTAATAGGTCAAATAACCTATTGGAGGACTCAAATGAAAGGTATTCGGGAGTAGACTACGAATATGACATAAAAAACGAGGTCCAAGTAATTGATAGTCACCCTATCCCCGATAAACTCCCCAAATGGGAATACTACTCAATCATAGCTTGATGAAAATCAAATGATAGGCTTGAGAGCAGATTACGAATATGACATTTAACTTTGTGTCCAAGAACCTAGGAGGCTGTATGCACCAATCATGACAATATGAGGTTAAATTAAAGGTATAAGGCATAAGGCTATACCTATATAAGGTACTGCGAATCTAATATCATTATTCTGCTCATATATCTAGCGGACCACCTCACCCCAAAACAGTCGATCAATTATAATGACCTAACGGGACACTGTGTGATTTAATTAATGTGTAGGCCGCCATAGCCCCGAAATTATAACATTCAGCGTGAAAGCAGGAATTGCAAACCATATCGATAAGGTTGCAACCATTTTTAGCTTACCGATAGACGAGACCAAACGACGGACAATAAATACGCCTTTTATGGGCCCAAAACCTTAAATTCAGAGATCAATCTATAAGGCAGCTATATTCAAATCTGGACCAAATTGAAGAAGGACGTCGAAGAGCCTAACTAAACTCACTGTCTCAAATTTCAGCGACATCGGACAATAAATGCGCCTTTTATGGACACAAAAGCTAAAACTGAGATACCGGTCTATATGGCAGCTTCCAAATCTGAACCGATCTGTGCGATATTCCAGAAGTATGTCAAGGGGCTTAACTTAACTCACTGTCCCAAATTTCGGCGACATCGGACAATAAATGCTCCTTTTATGGGCCCAAAACCTTAAATCGAGAAATTGGTCTATATGGCAGCTATATCCGCATCTGAACCGATCCGGGCCAAATTGAAGAAAGATGTCGAAGGGCCTAAGACATCTCACTGTCCCAAATTTCAAAATCGGATCATAAATGTGGCTTTTATGGGCCTAAGACCTTTAATCGGAGGATCAGTCTATATGGCAGCTATAACCAAATCTGAACAGATCTAGGCCAAATTAACGAAGGAAGTCGAAGGGCCTAACACAATTCACTGTCCCAAATTTCAGCTAAATCGAATAATAAATGTGGCTTTTATGGGCTTAAGACCCTAAATCGGAGGATCGGTCTATATGGGGGCTATATCAAGTTATAGTCCGATATAGCCCATCTTCAAACTTAACCTGCTTATGTACAAAAAAAAGAATCTGTGCAAAATTTCAGCTCAATATCTCAATTTTTTAAGACAGTAGCGTGCTTTCAAAAGACAGACGGACGGACATGGCTAGATCGTCTTAGATTTTTACGCTAATCAAGAATGTATATACCTTTTAGGGTCGGAAATGGATATTTCGATGTGTTGCAAACGGAATGACAAAATAAATATACCCCCATCCTTCGCTGGTGGGTATAAAAAAAGACTAAATGATGACTATTTAGTAGGTAGTCATATGGTACCTACCATATGATCCACTATAAGCGAGTAGCACTAACATTTAAAGGGTGATTTTTGTGAGGTTAGGATTTTCATGCATTAGTATTTGACAGATCACGTGGGATTTCAGACATGGTGTCAAAGAGAAAGATGCTCAGTATGCTTTGACATTTCATCATGAATAGACTTACTAACGAGCAACGCTTGCAAATCATTGAATTTTATTACCAAAATCAGTGTTCGGTTCGAAATGTGTTCAAATTTTGTTCAGCGATGAGGCTCATTTCTGGTTGAATGGCTACGTAAATAAGCAAAATTGCCGCATTTGGAGTGAAGAGCAACCAGAAGCCGTTCAAGAACTGCATCCCGAAAAATGCACTGTTTGGTGTGGTTTGTACGCTGGTGGAATCATTGGACCGTATTTTTTCAAAGATGCTGTTGGACGCAACGTTACGGTGAATGAACACATTTCGAACCGAACACTGATTTTGGTAATAAAATTCAATGATTTGCAAGCGTTGCTCGTTAGTAAGTCTATTTATGATGAAATGTCAAAGCATACTGAGCATCTTTCTCTTTGACACCATGTCTGAAATCCCACGTGATCTGTCAAATACTAATGCATGAAAATCCTAACCTCAAAAAAATCACCCTTTAATTAGCGTCATCTGGCAGTCTTCAACTGAAATTGTTTGATCCATAGGATTTAGTTGATCCAATTAAAAACATCCAACATGAACAGAGAGGGGGCAGAGTGGTATCTAAATATCGGATGGGGTACGTAGGGGTGGGGACGCCCACCCCAAAACCTACGAAATATATATATACACTGATCACGACAATATGGGATTCAAATGAAAGGTATTTAAGATTAGAAAACGTATCTGATATCCAATTGTCGGACCAAATGTTTGGGGGACCACCCCAAAGTAAGACAATTTGGGTTTTCAATACAGTGGACCTCGATATTCATAGTTTTTAGGGTTCATACCCCAAACCGAACATATTTGCTGGCTTTTTCTACAAGGGGTTTAAGTGAATGGTATTTGAGATTAGAAAACGAATTTGATATCCAATTTTGAGGCCAATAGCAATATGAGGTTCAAATATATGAGAATAGATCACGTTGCTGATATATTTTCAGAGCTTAGTGATGGGGGGACCACCCAACTCCCCAAAACTCCCCTAAATCGGGCATATTTACCGACAAAGTCAATGTGGGGCTTAAATGAAAGGAATTGGGGGTAGAGCAAGAATTGGTACCCACTTTCGGAACCAATTTTCTGGGGGTCTACCCCTTTCCCAAAATACCCCAGCAACAGTTTTTTTTACTGACCATCGCAATATGGGGCTTAAATAAAGGTATTTGGGAGTAGAATAAGAATTTGATATCCAAATGTAGATCCATGGACTTAAGGTATCACCCCTTTCCCAAAACAGCCCCCAAAAGGTAAAAATGTTTCGACCATGTCAATATGTGGCTCAAATGAAAGGTATTTGAGATTAGAAAACGAATTTGATAACCAATTTTGGAGCCATGTGTTTAGGGGACGCCTCATCCTGTAAACTCCCCTTAAAGCCAATGCCAATATGGGGTTTAAATAAATGGTATTTGAGAGAAGAGCACGATCCTAATATTTTTCAAAGTGTCTGGTCTGGTGTCTGGGGGACCACCTCAAGCCCGAAAACACCCATAAATCAGACATCATGAGAATATCGAGCTGAAATAAAGTATTTTAAGAATGGAGTACAACTTACATTCAAACTTAAATTTGTAGACCAATAAAGATCATATGGGATTCAGATAAAGGCACTTATGTTGTTAAACTGTTTGTCAAGCGATATACTACTTTTGTAGCATGGTATTTCACTAAAAGCTCTTTCATTGTCGAAAATAAATATTTCAAGGAAAATTTTGTTCCATATAAAGTAAAAGAAGGCGCAGCGGAACGGGCCCGGTCCAGCTAGTCTTTTAAAAAAATACCATTTTGTACGTTTGAGTACCTTAATGTACGAATTTCAAAAATAAATCTTTAGTCGGCCAAATATACTCTCAAGGCAAGATAAATTCATTACTGGTAGGAGCAGTTGCCCAACAAAAAAATTTTGAGTGCACTATCTGTCAAAATGATTTTTTGTTTGAACCGTTGAGTGGAGCGTACGTTTTGTTACTTCACTCCGCAAGAATTTTCCTGTAATTCGTAATAGGTAATTATTTTTGAAAGAAAAATTTAAGTCACTCTAGGATAGCTGCCATAGAGGTATCCATTAGGCGGTTGATTCTCTACGTCTGTTTCCAATGGAGCGGTAGATCTATAGCCCGGGAGTAGGCTTCGAATGGACCAAAGACCCAACGGCTGCGGTGGTGGTATCAGGCCGTAGCATGTTGTCTGCTACTAAAACATCGACTGGTGGAGCGGTTGCTCCAGGCTCAAATAACCGACAGACTCTCACTAATAGGGGAGAGACTCCCAAAATTGGGCTCGGCAATTCACTGCAAAGGCTACCCCAAAGACTACCCCAAAGACTACACGCCTAGATTCGGAAACTGCACCCCAGTCAGCCAAAAGGCTGCGATCACCTGGATGGCATCCCATGCCTAAGAGAACTAGGGCGAACAATAGTAAGATGGGTCAAAGAACCTTTGCTAATGTCGCTAGAGACAGTTTGGTTACGCCAATTGTCGACAAGGGAGAAGAACAGCTCTGCATACCTAGAAATAATTGGAGTGGGATAGCCAATGGACTGTTATCAGTATACTCCGATGTACTTGCGGAATTTCCTTGGTCTCCTCCAGTTTGTGACGATGCAGGCTGGTATCGGGGCCGATTCAGACTGGGATTAACGCTCAATTGAAATCTATCGTTGTGCGCTAAAATAGATGGGTGAGATCTGGCCAAGTGCAGCACTAAATTTAGTCAAGAAGGAAGATATTCCTTCTCGACCAACGGCGCATGCTTGGATACAATGGAATCTCTTAGATCCTGAATCCATACTTGGAAGACTAAGAGAATGTAATCCCAATCTTTCAACCCCCGACTGGAAGATTGAATGAGGCTAATGGTGACCGGAGACATGCAGTATTCGTAGTAAATTCCGGCTGTCTCGCAGACCTCAACAAGTCTGAAGGGGTTGTATCCTACGGATTCAACAAGTTGAAACTGAAGGTCTATAGAAACGGTGGGGTTAGGGAATCAAGAGACGACTCAGCAGTTGTTGCTGAACACTTGCCAGAGGAACTATCGACCACATCGCTAAAGTGTGGCGGATTGCAGGAGACAGGAAATCCCCCTGCCACAATCTAGACAGGAAGCAAAGACATCGAAACGGGACCGGACAAGCCCTGTGTGGGTGGCTCATCCAGATGGACTGGGCTCAAGGTGTATGCCGGTGGGGAAGCACGGAACTCAAAAAGTGCTTCGACAGCAGCAGCTAGTGAAGCATCGAAGGAGGAATCGTCCACACCGCAAGTGTCCAGTGTCCTGAGGAAGAGTGGTTCCACAGCTTTCTCACTTGCCCCTGGATGCGTACGGAAGCTCATCATGACAAGTTCTAACGAATCTTATGAGAATGAACTCCTGGTGGAATCAAAAGACGAGGCTAACACAACAGTGGTGGAAGTTCCAAATCCCGACTACCTGAAAAACCGACTATAGTCCGGTTTCTACAGATAAATCTTCACCATTATAAGGCCGCTTCGGCGGCACTAAAGGTTTTCCTGATGGCAGGGGGATTTGACGATGTTCTTATCCAGGAACCATGGGTGTGTGGAGGAATGGTTCGTGGACTAGGAATTCCGGGATTTAAACTTCTCAAGGGTACGGAGAATGGGAGACACAGAGCATGTATTCTTGCAAAGGATAGTCTAAATGTTTTTCTTCTTCTGTCTTCCGCCTTGAAATAAACAAGTCTCATTACTAGCTGGCTTCCGTATATATGGCACACAAACCTCATTGTAGGAAGTGATGGAATTTGGCGATTTGTACCAGGAACAGGCAGGAGGTACTAGTGTTGGATGACCACAGCTTCTCCGACCATCGTTATATTAGTTTCAGCCTTGGAGAAACAACTGCAGAAGTAGTCCCTCGGCTAAACGGAAGAAAGGCGGATTGGGATAAATTTCGGCACAAATCTCAGAACAAATCCTGGGTAGAATTCTGCAGCTCCGTGGAGGAAGCATCTGTGGCCTCTAGGCTAAGGAAGATTCTGTCCTCGAGACCCATTACGGTGGGGTATATTCAGAAGTCAGAAAATGTATGAACAATGTCTATTGAGGAAACACTAGAACTACTCTTTGATACACATTTTCCGGGAAATTCATTAACGGACAACGTGTCGCTAGAAGAGGTTGGCACTGGTATGCATTCGTCGGAGGTTATTAGAGAAATTGTGTCTGAGACGAAAATCGTTTGGGCGATAAGAAGTTTAAACCCCTTAAAGCCACCAGGCCCTGATTATGTAGCGCCGGTTGAATTACAAGCTGTGTCAGATAGAGTGGTTCCCTGGCTTAGGCAGATATACTCTGCTTGTACCAGAATGTCATATATACCTGTGGGATGGAGGGACACGAAGGTCATTTTCATTCCGAAAGCAGGAAATCCCTACCATACGAAGGCGAAAGATTTTCGTGCTTTCAATAAGGAAAAACCGACGTCAATCGTAAGGAGTTGGAGTTTCTAGGCATTGGGATCTGTGGATTTAAAAAGATGGGTCAGCAGAGAAACTCCTCAATGAGGTGTACTGTCTGCTTTACTTTGAAATATAGCCATTAACCATATGTTATTGTCTCTGGAAGAAAAAGGCGTAGAAATGGTCGCGTGTCCTGATGACGTGCCAATTGCGGTTAGGGGAAAGTTTCCCAGCACTGTAAGAGATATTCTTCAGGAAGCTCGAAAGTGGTCTAGGTATAAATCCGTGCAAGACAGAAGTAGTTCTTTTCAGCAAGAGATACACGTTGCCCACAGTGAAACCTGTCTCCTTGGTTGGAGAGAGTGTTCCATTTACAGAACGTCAAATCCAAAATTTTGGAAAGGGCAAGAAAGCCACCCTTGCCCTTTACACCTGCTAGAGATCCATTGGCAAAAGTTGGGGGTTTAGACCGCGAGTCATGCATTGGATATGTACTGCAGTTGTCAGACCTATAATGCTATATGGTCTTGTGGTCTGGTGCACGGCGCTTCAAAAGTCTACCTTCTGCTCAATACTTAACCGGATCCAAAGGATGGCTTGTTTGTGCATCACAGCCGCACTGAGGACGACACCATCTGATGCACTGAATTTAATCCTACATCTTATGCCTCTGGACATTGTGGCTACCAAAATTGCAGCGACCACTGCCGTGAGGTTAAGGGAGCTTTCTCATTGGTCATGTGGCGGCTACGCACACAGTGTTATCCTTGATACAATATCCTTTGTTCCAGGCAGTGTGGATTACACACTACCTGAACCTTTTTTGATAAAAAGTACTGTACAAATATTCCTGATAGAATCGATTGGAACTACGATATCCATGGTAACAGAAGTTACATAGACTTCTATACGAATGGTTCCAATCTAAACGACCAGGGGGCCTTTGGGGTGTACTCTAAAGATCTAGAACTGGTCGAAAAGGTTACCCGACCACTGCAGTGTGTATCAAGAGGAGATCCTTGCAATTAAGAAATTTATGGAATGGCTAAGATATAATGTCATTACGACGATTGGCATAAATATCTTCTCAGACAGTCAGGCAGCTATTCAATCCTTGGAGAACGTATTTCTGAACTCAAAACCGCCCTCGACTGTCGCAGATCTCTCAACGAGATGGCTGAACAGTTCAAAATTCACCTGTTCTGGGTGCCGGACCACAGAGATATCCCATGGAACTGTAAAGCGGACGAGCTTGCGAGACTAGGAATTACCCTACACATTCCAGGGATACTGGAATCTGTGGGTATGCCTCTAGCGATATGACAGGTCACTGTCTAATCAGAAAACATGTTGAGAGACAAAATAAAAAAAATACGAAATAGCTTTCATTTTTTTCCTTTTTTGGCACCAAAATGTGCGAATTTAACATACTAGTTATACCTACACGCCAAATTTAGGAGCTATAGCTCTATCCGTAAAGAAATTCCAAAATGCGGTACTAAACATATGTTTTTTGTCGTTTCGAGAACAACTCTCCAAATTTTCTCCCAACCCCAATTCTTCGCAACATGATCCTTTAAGCTGAATATCAAAATTACACATACACAAAATCAGAGTTGCACTAATCACTGATTTTGACAGATAGTGCACTCAATATTTTGTTATTGGGCAAATACCACTACCTGTAAATTAATATATCTTGATTCAATATCAATGAAGAAACTAAACGAGGAAGAACACAACATATTTATTCAATGATTATACGTTCTGGAATGCAAAAATTGCTTAATAAAACTCATTTTTAAACCTCGAGAAACATTTATAAAAATTATAATGACTTATTCCTTTGTTTTGTTGATATATGATTATTATCAATATACGCCAGTGCTGCCAACGTTAATTTGTTGGTTTTGTTAATATTTGACTATTTGGGATAAATTTCGCACGATTTTAATTGCAAATGTAGTTAAATACTCACGAAATGTGTCAAATCAACTCTACTTCAAAACTGTTGTCTTTATTGTTAAGGCTCTATTACATAACATGTTGTTGCCTTATGACATGGGAAATTTAGCACATGTAGAGTTGTACATATTGTGTGATACCAACGAAACTAACATATGAAAATCACTTTTCACTTTTTTCGATTAGAGCTTGCTCTATTCCTTCTGACAAAAACATAAAGAAATCACCTGTTGCCAGTCGAATGAAAGTAACCCCAAATTAAATCATTTACATAAATTTATTATTTAACCAGCTTTCTCACAACTTAAACAATTTTTACGCATAAAAAAATGAGCTTTTGCTCAAATTTTTAAGGTTGTGTCATACGAAAATAACAATAAAATATCATATTTTTGTTAAACATAATTACAGAAATTTTTTGTACTAACTCAATCTTAAATTCATATTACACTAGGGTTAATTGTTTTTAGGTGCTCCTTTTAATCCATTAAAGGCATTTATTTATTTCAAATGCTTTAACTTATAAGTTTTTTATATGACATTTGACAGTTCACGGGAAAAGTCGAATAGACTCACTAACTTTTCGTCACTCGATTCATTTGCCAATACATTGAAATCAGCAGATTTTATAAAAGAAAATCAGCTGATTTTGAGTGGCAGAAACTTTATGGCATGTCTTGCGTAGATGAACAGATTGCATTTCTTCAACATAATGTGAGTCAGATTTTCGACAAATGTGTTCCGATGAAGACCCGAACTGTTTTTTCGAATGGGAATCAGTGGTTTGATAATGATATTAAAGTATTGATACGTAAAAGAGATTGTGCGTACTCTCGATGGAAGCGTTTTAGAACACCTGAACTCTTTAATGATTACAAGCGTGCGAGGAATCAGACCACTTCTTGTATAAAGACGAAGAAAATAGCTTATTTTAGTCGTAAATTTCAAGAGGCATTGAACACGAAAGATACTTGGAGACATATAAAGTCAATTGGAATAGGAAGTGATAATGCATCAATTGATAGACATGTTGATTTAGATGAGATTAATAGGAGTTTCTTGAACATATCTTTTCCTGAGCCAAACGTACATTTCTACGACAGTGAATTTAGTAACGTAAACCATAGTAGTAACAACACCTCACCAGACCTACGTTTTGATCTTGAGCGTTTTGAACAAAGCGATATCGTTAGCGCTGTAGAATCAATTAAGTCTAATGCCATTGGTTCTGATGGTATTGACCCAAGATTTTTTAGGATAATTCTACCCTTTATTCTTCCGTATATGTGCCATCTTTTTAACAATATTATTTTAAGGAGTTGCTATCCACAGTCTTGGAAACGGGCAAGGATAGTCCCAATACCAAAGAATAACCAGGAATTTAGGCCAATAGCAATACTTCCATTCGTCTCTAAGATATTTGAGACTCTAGTCAACCGGAAAATATCTGAATATATTGCGAATAATTCGCTGCTAACAGATTTTCAATCTGGTTTCCGGCCAAAGCACAGTTGCACTACTGCACTGTTGAAAGTAGTTGAAGATGTAAGGAGTGATATTGACAGCGATAAAGTTGCCTTTCTTGTTCTTTTAGATCATTCGAAAGCTTTTGATTCCGTTGATCCCAATATACTTTGCCTTAAACTGAAACATTTATTTAAATTTTCTGAAAGAACAACGGATCTTATATATTCCTATCTTACGAATAGAAGCCAATCGGTATGTGTTGATAGCCGCTGTTCTAGTTATCTTCCAGTCTCAAGAGGTGTTCCACAGGGGTCTGTGTTGGGCCCACTCCTTTTTTCCTTATATAGCAATGACCTTCCTGGACAGTTGCGCAACTGTGGTATTCATATGTATGCCGACGACGTACAGCTGTATATGAGCTCCTCGCCGGGGAGGTTGATCGATGGCGTACTTCGACTAAATAATGACTTGGATAGGATAAACACATGGGCAAACGCCAACGGACTTCTTTTAAATCCAATAAAGTCAAAGTGCCTTGTAATTGGTAGGAATCGGGTGACAATGCCGCCCAATCTTGATGTGGCAATTGCTGGAGCCCCAATTGAGATTGTTTCATCTGCAAGAAACCTTGGTTTGGAGTTTGATGGAAGAATCATGTCAGAATGACAGTGGGCAGGACCTACGGCGTTTTACGAAACTTATATATGAGTCGACAGTATACCCCTTTGTCAATAAGAATGCTTTTGGCTAGGACATTTATTCTGCCGAAACTATTATACTCTTGCGAGGTTTTTTACGGTAGTGATGTAACTCATAGGAATAAATTGCACGTGGCCTTTAACGATGTCGTTAGATACATTTTTGGTTTGCGTAGAAGAGACCGGGTATCTGACTTTGCCAGACAAGTATATGGTGTCTCTTTTAACTCGTTCCTTAAGATACGCTTGTTGCAAATGATCCACAAGATAATTTATACCAATGAACCGTCATATCTGGCTTCTGTTTTGCGTTTTGCTAACTCTACAAGAGGTAAACAAGTAATACAAATACGTCATCAATATCGTGTATCTGAACAACAGTTCTTTGTTAATGCTATACGTCTCTGGAATAATCTTCCCAATAGTATTCAAATTATAAGTAATGAACGACAGTTCAAATCTTTGATTTATAATCATTTTAATTAATTATTTGTTTTGTTTTTTTTATAACTATTTTTTTAATTTATTTTATTAGTAACTTTGATTAAATTGTTAAATTTTCTTTAAAGTTTCTTTTTTTTTTTGTTTTGTTTAAACCTTTTTTTAACTTAAATATTGTATCAGTAACTTTGCTTAAATTGTTAAATATTTTGTACCAATTATTGTTCTATTTAAATGAAAACTTGTTGAACTCATTGTATTTATCAATTTACTAACCCATGCTTTATATAAGACACTGTCTTTTGTATGGGTTTTATCATAATAAAAATACAAATACAAATACAATACAAATTTTGAAGAAATGGCGAACGAATCGAGTGACAACAAGTTAGTGGTTTTGGCATTACGTATTTTGTATTTATTGTTTTTGCATTTGCATTTATTTATTGGAGATGGCGGTTGGGTTTAATTTTGATGAAAACGGCTTACAACAATTATAGCAGCGCACTTAATATGTGTAAAGATTGAAGAGGAAATTAAAAAAGCAATGTAGTGAACGATCCTGTTCAGTCACTGAGCGCAGTATTTTTTGTTTATTTTAAGCGGTGGGTCCAGGTCTTTTTTTTTCTTTTTCAAAATTTTCTAAAACTTTAAATGTACTCGTTTTATCCCATTATGTCAAAGAGATGCTTTGTTTGATAGTTGGTCTGTTAAATAAACACCCCAAAAAAGGCTTAATCGATTTTCAAGAAATTTTAAATAGAGTTCTTACTTTTTCGATGTCCAAAGGGAGCGGATATAGAAAATCCCTTATGTCAAGAACTCTTTTTTCTCGTAAATGGGTGCTCAGATTAAAGCGATATTTTGTGTGTATGTAAATCGAACCATATTAAAAGTGCCTCAAGTACAAGGAATTGAGAGTAAACTACGAATGTCGTATAAATGTATTGGGGAAAGTATGTGGTTGGCCGCCCACTTTGGAGGAGAATGCGTAACGTGTATCAAAATATGGGATCAGGTCTCTGGGGGACCGTCCCGCAGCATAAACTACCCCCTTCCCCTCGAACGGTTGAGAAACGCGACGGCCGACCGATCGGGACACTATGGAACTCACATTAAATATATTTGGGAGTAGAGCACCTTTCAAGAAGGCCACCCTAGATACATTCATTTGCAGGTAGTAAAAAAAATAATTTTGAGGGCACTATCTGTCAAAATCAGTGATTAGTGCAAGTCTGATTTTTTGTTTATTTCTAGTTCGCGCCATTTTTCGTTGTGCGTTTTATAGTTACTAGCTATAATACACACACACACAATCAAAACTCTCTGAATTCGTGAGTAAGCGTGGGCGGAGGCGGGGAGTATACCCCAAAAAACGTCGAGAAAATATGGGACTCATATGAAAGAGCATTGGAAGTGGAGTACGAATCTGATATGCATTTTAGGCATCAAATGTCAGGGGAGCCGCCAGAAGTCCTTTAAGAAACACTCAGTTTAAATAGCCACTTTAGGGTGCAGCGAAGCACACCAGGCCAGCTAGTGATGCATAAAAAGTCAATGCATTTGGATTTACATACCAAAATATATAGATTTACAGGTAGTGGCAGTTGCCCAACATAAAATGTTGAGTGCACTATCTTTCAAAATCAGGGATTAGTGCAACTCTGATTTTGTGTATGTAACTACTTCGCATCATTTTCGTTGTTTGTGTGTGTTGTGGTTCTTAACTATTATACACACACACAACTGAAACTCATTGACAGATAGTGCACTTCGCAAGAAAAAATTGTACTCAGCTGTAATTATGTCATGTTACATTCTCTGTGCACTAGGCCGGGTTGATTTGTATGGATGAGAAGAAAATGAAAAATCGTATAGCAAAAACGTAAACTACATACAATTCTACGAATGTATGTATCTTAAATAAAATCCCTATCCACGCCTCTTGACTTCAAAATTGTTTTCCTGTTCTTTCGATTTTCTATACTCGATATTCTTGTGTTTTTTGTTTGATTGTAGTAAAACTTTGCATAAGTTATCTTTTTGGTCCAAGGACGAAGGCTATACATTTTGAACAAAATCGGTTCAGATTTTGATATAGCTCCCATATATACCTTTCATCCGATATGGCCTTTTAAGGCTGTAGTAGCCACAATTTTGGTCCGATCTTTACAAAATTTTGCTTAAGACGTTCTATTTGATGTTCCAACATGTGTGCATAATTTGATCAAAATCGTTTTAGTTTTAGATATAGCTCCCATATATATCTTTCATCCGATTTTGAGCTTCGCGAAAAAATTAAAGGTGGTCTCATTTGTACAACAACCACAAATCGTATGGTGCAATCCGCCATTTTGTCATTAAGCTGATCGAGGTTTTGCCAACACACACACACAAAAATTTATGTGCGTGTGTGTATACGTGTGCGTAAATGAGTGAGAATATGCGAGAAAGAAGATAACAACAAAGAGAATGCAAACAAAATCTGACATCTAAATACCGTCAAATCTGGCCGGTTGTTAACAGCTGTTCGCTTGAGACCACCATCGATTTACTTGATGACAAGATGGCGGATTGAACCATATGATTTGTGGCTGTTGTACTAATGAAACCACCTTTATTTGTTTCGCCATGCAACTCTCATAAGTTGATTTTACATTATTACGATTACATGTCTTTACAGAGTTGCATTTTTCAACGCGAAGCTCAAAATCAAAGCACAATGCGCTCACACTTTTTTGGCCTCGCGAAACAATTAAACATTTCATCGACTATTCCGAAAGCAGAATAGAATACCAACCCGCTACGTGAAGAAGTGTGTTTAGGCGTCAACGTTAAAAATTCTTCAACTTTTGTGTGTTGCTTTTGTGGATTTTTTGCAGTTGCATTTTTCATCTCAACGCACAAAAACAAAGCTCAACGACTTCATTATATTTTGGCCTTCATTCCTTGCTAAGAATTTTTACCTTTTTAAGTGCACCCGACTTTTAACAACAGCTGACTTAAGAGCAGGAAAATTGAAATTCAAAACGCTAAATACCCGAAGAAGACAGACATTTAAAGAAATGCGCCTGGTAAATAAGGAAATGTATCATTGGATCGTTTTGTATATTTTTTTAATTTTTAGTACTGTCTTAGCAACGACCTGGCCAAACCATGCTACGTGGTCTCTTTCAAAGGCTTGCGAATAATGTTGGATTGTGGACTTACAGAACAGACTGTGCTGAACTTCCTTCCTTTACCATTTGTGCAAAGTGTGAAACTTTCAAATTTGCCTAATTTTATTCCAAGGGAACATGATCCTCAAATGGATGGCGAACTGAAAGAATGTTGTGGCCGCGTTTTTGTTGACTCGTCGCCAGAGTTCACTCTTCCGATGGATAAGATGATGGACTTTAGTGAAATTGATGTAATTCTCATTTCGAATTATCTCAATATGTTGGCATTACCATACATCACTGAGCATACGGGATTTAAAGGGAAAGTGTATGCAACAGAACCTACGCTCCAAATAGGTAGATTCTTTCTCGAGGAACTGGTAGAGTATATAGAAGTGGCACCAAAGGCAAGTACAGCTCATCTTTGGAAGGATATGTTGAATGTGTTGCCCTCACCTCTCAGTGAAGCCTTTCGTCCGAAAAAATGGAGAACCATATTTAGTTTGAAAGATGTTCACAGCAGTTTAGCCCGAGTAACAATAATGGGCTACGATGAAAAACTGGACATTCTAGGTGCTTTCATCGCTACCCCGGTAAGCTCTGGCTATTGTCTTGGGTCGAGTAACTGGGTTCTTAGCACGGCACACGAAAAAATATGCTATGTCAGTGGTTCATCGACTTTAACTACACATCCGCGACCCATAAACCAGTCGGCTCTAAAACATGCAGATGTGCTGATTATGACTGGGCTTACGCAAGCTCCAACTGTTAATCCTGATACCAAGTTAGGAGAATTGTGCATGAATGTGGGTGAGTATTAACACCAATCAAGTTTACAAATTACTCAACGCCCATACCTTATTGACATATCATTAGCACTTACGATACGAAACAATGGTTCTGCTCTCATACCTTGCTACCCATCTGGTGTGGTGTACGACCTGTTTGAATGCCTTACGCAGAATTTGGAAAATGCTGGACTAAATAACGTGCCTATGTTCTTTATATCGCCCGTAGCCGATAGTTCTTTGGCATATTCAAATATTTTAGCGGAATGGTTAAGTTCTGCTAAGCAAAACAAAGTCTACCTGCCAGATGATCCCTTTCCACATGCATTTTACTTGCGTAATTCAAAACTTAAACATTACAAACATGTTTTTTCTGATGGATTTAGCAAAGATTTTAGACAGGTAAGTAAAAAAACATGGAAATGCTATTTGATCAATGAACATTCCATTAGGATCCAGGGGCAATTTTCTCACATATCAATAAGTTCTGTCCGATTCAAGTTTAAGCCCAATGATAAGGGATCTCCTTATAAAGTCCGATCGCCGCAGTGCGACACCTCTTTGGGGAGAAGTTTTTACGTGGCATGGTACCTCAGCAATAGGAAGCGGGAATGAAAGATACATTGGAAAGAACAGTGATGACTATACGATCAACATTTAAAGCTGTGTAACCGGGAAAAACGGGTTTCACCGGGTTCCGCAAAATATTAGACCATTACATTTATTTAGTATGGTACATACACGAAAAATATATAACTAGATTACTATACAAACGATATCCTGGCACGGGATAACTATTGTATGAGCATGGCACAGGCTGGTACTTTAAGCTCCAATCTATCAATCCCATGGCAGCCGGTTGTACGTACCGGATTGGCAAGGGCTGCCGCCTCAGTGTACATCACACTGCTACAAAAACAACAGCTCCAATCTATGTGGTGTTCTTCGTTATCATGAGAAGCTTACCTGGGAGTTACCTATGCGATCGACATTAAAGCTGTATAACCGGGAAAAACGTAATGGTTCCGCAAAATATTAGACCATTGCATTTATGGAGTATGGTACATAACGGAAAATATTTAACTAGATGACTATACAAACGATATCCCGGCACGGGATAACTAGGAGTAGTATTTTTTAATCAGTTACTGCTTATATTTTTTTTTATTTGTTATTTAGTTTTATCTAGATTCATTAAGTGTTAAATAGGTAAAACAACTTTTCCATTTTCTAAGTTTTTTATTTTTAATTGAGTAGTTTTTTAACTTATGTTAGAAAAAGTACGTCTTATGCATAGTGTGATTATTTATAGGCCTGATGGCTTCGCATTGCATGAAATGAAATAAATAAATAAAACTATGAGCATCACACAGGCTATAACTTTGAGCTTCAATTTGAGTGGTGTTCTTCGTTATCATGAGAAGCCTACCTGGGATCTACCGGGCGTCCACAGGTTGCGGATAGTGAAATGCTCCATATGTAGTAGCTGCAACGGCAGTCACGGACAATCAGCAGTATCGAGTGGAGATTTTCAGTGAGAGGTCAGGTGGCGCCGGCTCTTGCATAAATACTGGGTGCCTATGATGCTCGATATGACAAGGCGAGTTGTTGGCACCTTTAAATAACCAATGGCCATAATGTTCCCGCGGCGATCGGTCCTTCGGACGTATCGCCTCCTTCACATATAGACATGTGGCTACAACAACATGTCCTTTGGACGGGAACGCCTATAAGAGCTTGAACAACAACAAAAGATATCCTGGAAAGGGCCCTAAAAATCTTAATTTTTGCACCGAATATGGTGCTTTGAAAAATGAAAAATATTTGATAAATACATATTCCGAGAAATGATAGACAAAATATAATGTAAGTGAAGATAAATTCCGAATTTAACTAATAGAGACACAAACCACTGACTTAACTGGCCTCTGTTACTGTCTTAGCAGAACACTGTTAAGCAGTTTTGTAGAATGTAGAATTTTTGGCAAAAACTTCAAAAAATTTCCCAAAAGACGAAAACTCAAAACCGGCCTCAAACGGCAGCTTAGGAAGCCTAGTTTCTAATACATATACCATCATTTTCATGAACAAATAATTTTTTTAGGAATTAATTACGTCAATATTGCTTAACAGTGTTCTGCTAATGCTAGTAACAGAGGACTGTTAATTGAGTGGTTTGTGTCTCCACCAGTTAAATTTGGAATTTTTCTTCACTCACATCTGG
Source organism: Stomoxys calcitrans (assembly GCF_963082655.1). Classification (NCBI taxonomy): domain Eukaryota; kingdom Metazoa; phylum Arthropoda; class Insecta; order Diptera; family Muscidae; genus Stomoxys; species Stomoxys calcitrans. The sequence continues at coordinate 144,580,023 of NC_081552.1, read as the reverse complement.
AATACACTACAAGTAAACTAACTACACCTTCTACATATTTAAACCGGGAGAACCTAACAATATTTTTTTTTTCTTTTTATTTCGATTCAGAGTACCTACTTTTCCCTGAGACATATTTACTTTTTTCGAAGTTTGTTTAGAATAAGGAAAAAGGTGGTAGGGAAAAACTCCTAGGGAATTCTTATTCAGAATAGCGAAAAAGGGAGTAGGGAAATAACTCCCAGGGAATTGTTATTCAGTATACGGCTGTTTAAGTCGATCTAGCCATGTCCGTCCGTCTGTCGCAGGCACGCTAACTTTCGAAGGAGTAAAGCTACGCCCTAAATTGTGCATAAATACTTCTTGGGAATGCAGATTTGTTGGGATTGTAAATGGGCCAAATCGGGTCCAGAGTGGATGTTATTAAAGAAATGGGTCCATGGTAAAAAGATTCGGCCCAACTAAACATTTGGATTTAGATACAAATGTAGATCCATTTGGATTTAGATTTGACGCTGCAAATTATCAAGCTATGAACTGTAGGCTCGACAGACGCGAAGTAATAGAGCAACACTACAGTGCTGAAGATAGCACTTCCATGCTTGAAACGGCGTGTTGTCTGTGATCAAATCCATCTGTTTTATGACAATTTATTTTCAGTAATCAATTAAATCCTTAAATTTCTGGTCATATTCATTCATTCGCATGGTCATTAGCTTGACTCACCCCCCTTTGGGAGATATAACGTAAAACATAACACGTTTTTACTTGTTTTTGTTTTTCCAATTCTATCAACGTGTTGCGTACCATACTGGGCATAGACTCACAACTACCCATTGAAACCTTAATCGTGAAAAAGTATGTCTTATGTGCTCTTTGAAGGCAATCTCGAATTATCTGCTCCTAATTTGAAAGTTTTAGTACCTCAGAGGCCACCATGGCGCAGAGGTTAGCATGTCCGCCTATGACGCCGAACATCAACAAATTTTCAGCGGTATTTATCCCCTTACTAATACTGGCTACATTTGTAAGCTATCCTGCCATGTTAAAACTTCTCAACCAAGAGGTGTCGCTATGCGGCACGCCGTTCGGACTCGTCATAAAAAATGAGGCCTCTTATCATTGAGATTAAACTTTAAATATCGCCTTTTCTTTAATGGAATGTTCAAGGGAAATTTAGAAGTAGTAGTACCTGAGAGAAAAGGGCTCAAAATATAGATACGCTTGGAAATCTATTCTGAGTTCGAATAGTGATAGCCAACTCAATAAGTATCTCAGGGTAAAATTTGAATTAAATTGATCTATAGAGGGTCCCATATTTTCTGTAAAATTTGAAGAAAAAAAGCATATTTTTGGGCCACTTTTACTTTTGGATCGCAATCGGGTGCGTCATATAAGAGCATAGTTGCGAAATACTGCTGGTAAACTATCTCATGACAGCCGGTTGTATGCACCGGATTGACCAGATGGAATCCTCATCGGCAAGGGCTGTCGCCTCAGTGTACGTGTTCGTCGCTTTTCGTCATGGGAGAGGCACATCCCGGAGTGCCTTCTCCGCACGCTTCTGGTCCCTGCCAGGATTGAAAAGAACCCCGGAAACTGGTTCTGTTTGCCAGAACCGCCTCCATCATCGGTCGGTGTCGGTGAGGTGTAACCGGTGCATGGAGTGGGTACATTTCCGATCTTGCTCTGGTCTCACTTCACTACAGGAGTATAGTCATACTGGCTATGTCAACACCTACTGCTTGCACAGTTGTCATAGGTACAATGTGCTACGTAAGGATCGCTCAGCCGGTGAGGTGTAACCGGTGCATGGAGGTCCGAGCAAAATATACGATTTTGCTCTGACCTTACATCACTACGGGAGTATAGTCATACTAATATTTTGCAAGATGCTGTGCGAACAAAGCGAGCAGCGGCAATATACGCAACAGCAGCATCCCAGCCCCAATATTGCCAGGCCAGTGCCGGAAAGTGTATCATTTTTCAACTGAACTGCCCCAGTCTCCGTGGCAAGATGGATTAGATTGTGGATTTTATGAGTCACAAGAACATATTGGTCGCAGCGATCCAGGAGAGGAGACAATGCTGACCAACACATGCAGCTTGCACAGTTGTCACAGATACAATAAGCTACATAAGGATCGCTCAAGGAATGTAGGTGGGCGATTGGTCTTCGTGATACACCATTCCGTGCAATACAGACCCATCTCGCCTGCGCCTGTCGGTAATAACCCCTACAAGGAGTGCATGGAGACAGCAGCCAAGTCCGGTACTGCCGACATAGAGATATACAACGTGTACATACGGGCGGTTGGTAGCTGTGTCCCAATTAATGGCCAAGCTTACTATCTGACCATAATCATCTGGCCATTCTGCCCTAGGTGTTGACCAGCGTGGCATGGCTTTGGCAGAGGCTCCATTTTTTGCACGGTGAATGAGGATGCCCCTACTAGGATTGCATCCCCTGATCTCCTGAGTGACGTATCCTGGCAAGCCGTCATCTCTTTGGGGTCAGACCACCTCCCCATAATTCTCAAATCGACCGACCACCCGACTTCATAACCTCTGAGCGCCGGACGTTTATCAATCAAAAGAAGACCTTGGGCTGGCTTCAGAGAGTATACCAATCGCCGCTTCAGTGAACTGGTAACTAGTGGTACTAGCAGTCGAGCGTGCTGGGATTCGTTGTATGGACTAACCCCAGAATCAGTGAGCTGAATCTGGAAATAAACAGGGTAGTCAACGAACATAAGGGGAATTTGTGGCCAGAACACTTGGAGCAATGTAACTTAAGCACCGGTTTAGGCAAGCTGTGGTCTACTGCGAACTAACCGTGACTGATCCGAAGAGATGCGCCAGGTTGTTCAACCGCCAATTTATTGTGCATCCCGAGAGTGACAGGGCAAGGAGGAGAGCCATTCGCCGTATCCGTGGTCTCCAAGCCGATGGACAGCTATCACAATTAACCGTGGGCGAAGTTATGAATTTCATCCGTGGCGCCAAATCATCCAATGCGTTGGGTCCCTCCAGCCAGGCCTGAAACGCTGGGTCACGAATTATCTGTATGGTCGGCAGTCATTTGTGGAATTTAGTGATAAGAAGTCGAAGCACCGTAGAGTGAAACAGGGATTTCCCCAAGTCGGGTGATATCTCCGGCACTGTTAACCTCTACCTATCCTCCATTCCAACCCCTCCAGATGGCATAGAGATCGTATCATATGCGGACGACTGTACGATCATGGCATCAGGCCCCCACCCATTGTTGACATCTGCGATAGGTTAAACGTCTACCTCAAGGAACTTGCCTCATATCTCGCTGCGATAAACATGTTCACTACAAATATGCGTGAGGTGAATACCGAGCTGACTGTGATGGTCGATGCAGAAATGATTCCGACCATCAAGTGTCCCAAAATACTTGGCGTCACATTTACGCCTTCTCCCCAGATACCACAGCAATTTGCGATAAAGTCAAAAGTAGAAACAAGGTCCTCAAGTTACTTGCTGGCAGCACTTGGGGTGCAGACAAAGAAACCTTGTTGACCACATACAAAGCAATTGGCCGGTCTGTGGTAAGTTATGCAACGCCAGTGTGGCCTCGTCAACTTTGTGACACGCAGTGGAATAATCTTCAGATCTGTCAGAATGCAGCCCTCCGAACTGCGACGGGTTTTCTACTCAGTTCTCATGTGGACCACCTTCATCAGGAGACAAAGATCCTACCAGTGCGAAGACATAACTACATGCTGTCTAAGCAATACCTTTTGGGCTGTTATCGCAGAGACCATCCAAATCATCATCTTGTGGATAGATATCCACCGCCCAGAAGCCTTAAGGTAGATCTACATGATCTAGAGCGTGAGGTTCAGCGCTACAAGAGAGAATCTCTAGACCAAGCGGCATATCAAGCGGGTCTAAACAACATTCATGCAGTCACGGTAGCAGATGCGGTAATTGGCTACCGGGTGAATGTAGTCCTTGGAGAACGGCCGCCACCCATTGCACCTGAAGAAATCGACCTCCTCCGGCAAATCAGAGTAGTTCTGGCTCAATTACGCTCCCGCAGATGCAGCCGCCTCAATTCCTACAGAGCTAGGATTGATGCCGACGTGCAAGATGTATGTCCCGATTGTAACGAGGGACCATACGATACATAAATTTTTCAATTTTAGATCTACTTCCCATATATATGCCTCTCCCGATTTTCACCTTCAATGCCTTTGCTTACGCATTTATCAATCGATCTTCTCAAAAATTTGCACAACGATTTACTCTATGGCTCCTACAGTATGAACGGATTTTGATCGAAATTCTACATATCAAATTTAAGCAAATTTTAAATTTGACGACTTAGCCTGCATATCCAATGTAGTGTAGGGATCAAAAAGTCAGCTTCGCCCGACTTCAGCCCGTCCTTACGTGTTTAAATGATAATTATGTTTCAGAAAAGAACATACTTTGCCATTTTAAAGTTAAAAGACTCTTGACAAACAAGAAAGTTTCTTGTTTTTTTTTTTTAAGTTATGGCTGACTTATGCAGTGAGGGAAGAAATTAATGGGGAACAAGTTATGCTCTGGTTTCAATCGACCTCTCAAAAGCTTTTAGTTCTATTTACCATTATGTTTTGATATTCAAAGAAAAGAGAAAATACAATTTTCTAAAAACATCATCCAAACTTAGAACTCAATTTGTTGTTGTCTTTATTGTAGCAGTGTGTTGTACACTAAGGCGACTGCCCTTGCCGAAGATTGATTCCATCGGGTCAATCCGGTACTTACAACCGGCGGCCATGGCCAACTTAACGTCATCCATGCTTTCTTTAACATCTGGAGTTCCCCAAAGATCTATTCTTGGTCACCTTTTGTTTATTCTGTACCTAAATGACATAAAACAAGCTATTGATACTCTTGCCTGTTAACCAATTTTTGTTTACGCTGATAATGTTTTTCTTCTGTTTGGTGGTTATTACATCCAAAACCAAGGCTATTATGTTTGGATCTAATGATCATAAAATCTTTGATTTGAATATTGTGATGAACGGTGTTAAAATTGAATATGTGCATCAATTAAAATGTCTTGGCATTGACCTCGATTCGAGACTCACATTGCTTTGGTTTCTTGCAGGATGTGGAGTTCATTGAGAAGAATTTGTGCTTCAAATATCTACTTACCTACTTCTGGGCGGAAATGTCTTGCTCTTACCCTTTTACTGTCCCAAGTAATGTATGACCTTGAAGTTTTTTCCGGTACTAACTTAATTCATAAAGCGTCGATTAAACGGATCGTGAATACGATCGTGTTTATAATGTTAATAGGCGTGAACACATTTCAATTATGTACAGCAGTTCCCAGGTTGTCCATTTGATGATTTCGTTAAATTCCGTTTACTTCTTATGTTCCATAAAATCATCAAATATGGGCGACCGCTTACTCCGTATGAAAGCTTTACATTAAGTAGGTCTACCACAAATCCGTAAATAGTGATTCCACTTATTAAGAATTCTATTTATATGAAGGTGTTGGTTGTTAGAGTTGCTCGTTGCTGGAATTAATTGGCCCTATTCCTACGTATTTTTTCGCAGTGTAATAATGTATTCCGCCTAAAATTGTTAGAATATTTTAAACGTTAAGTACCTGCACCTTAGTTACAATTGACATTTGAATATACGTATAAGTAAATTAGACCGACTTTCATGGCATCTTCATGTACAATTTTATCACTTACTTTCCATCACTGACCTAGTCAATTTCTTTTGGCAATTATACTTCATGTTTGTTCATAAATATATTTTTTGTGTATTACGGCTGGGGAGCCAATTTTGCTATCTATAAATTTTTTGGTTTAATTTTTTATTTAGATTTTAGTTTTTACTGTTTTCATATCGTATAGATATTTTTACTTGTAAAACCGTTATTTGGCCGTAAGGCTTTTTGTATTATATTGAAATTAATCAAAATACCCGGCACGGGATGCCTGTGAACACCACACAGGCTGGAACTTTGAGGTTCAATCTGTGTGGTGCTAATCGCTGTACTGCGAAGCTTAGCTGTGAGCTATCGGGCGCGTCCACAGGTTGCGGATAGTGATATGCTCCATATGGAGTAGCTGATTGTCCGGCAGTCACGGACAATCAGCGATATCGAGCAGAGAGATTCTGTGAGAGGCCGGGCGACACCGACTCTTGCATAAATACTGAGTGCCCTTGATGTTCAATATAACAAGGCGAGTTATTGACGCCTTTACATAGCCAATGACCAACCTGTTCCCGCTGTTATCTGTCCGGTCCTTTGGACCGGAACGAGCTTACTCACTTACAGGAGCTTGACGAAATAAAAATAAAATATTGTGTTTTTCTAATGTTTTTTTTTACAGCCCTGCGTTGTTTTTTGTGGTCACCCAAGTCTGCGATTTGGCGACGCTGTCCATTTTATAGAAATGTGGGGAAACAATCCTAATAATTCAATTATTTTTACAGGTAAATTGCAATAAGTTTTTGCAGGTTCGTACATAGTAATATTAACCATGTTTTTTTTAGAACCAGACTTTCCCTACCTACAAGTGTTGGCGCCATTTCAACCACTTGCTATGAAAGCATTCTACTGCCCTATAGACACCTCCCTTAACTATCAGCAAGCCAATAAGTTAATTAAAGAATTAAAGCCAAGTGTTTTGGTTATTCCTGAAGCTTATACCAAACCGCATCCCAGTGCTCCCAATCTTTTCATTGAACAACCCGTAAGTTACAAGTCCCTTACAAGTTGCTATAGCCGACTTAAAAATTAATTTGTTCTATCTTAAGGATAAGAAAATAATTACGTTTAAATGCGGCGACATTATCAGATTACCATTAAAGAGAAAACTTGATCGGGTATTTCTCACCTCAGAGATGGCTCAAAAGATTGTACCTCGCGATGTTGGAAATGGTGTTACAATCTCTACAATTACCGGAATTCTGCAGGTAAAGGACAAGGTACACAACATAAAGCCTTGCGCCGAAATTACAAGTGAACAACCCAGCGGCAGCAAAAAACAACCGCCTCCATCTCGGGAAGATGTTCTAAAAAATGTTAAGTACGAATACGGATCTTTGGATGTGGACTCGCTCGTAAAACGCCTCAGTCAAGATGGCATAACAAATATTAAGATGGAACGACAGGCCAATGTGTTAACACTTCGTTTAGTTAATGAGGATACCACAATCACTTTCGAGGACAATGAAACACACATAGTCTGTGGCGGCAAACAGTCACTACGCCTAAAGCTTAGAGATTCTCTGCTAAAGTGTTTGCAGTCATTTTAATATATATGATAGGTGATAAAAATACATTTTCCTTTTACTCAAACCATTTATTTTTGTGTTTCTAAAACTTTACAACACCTAGAGCAAATTTCATTTGCAGATATAACAGCATAGCGTCTACAACGTGGACAGAGAGTACCTTCGATTTCGGTCAAATCGACATCGACTTCTGAAGAAGGATCACATGATTTGATGAGAGTTACAGATTGTACCTGCAAAATTTCACATAACTCGGAATCAGAATTAGCATCGTTGTCATTTGAATGGGGCTGATGTAAATGTTGCAGCATTTTGAAATGTCCATCATTGCTACACTTAACACTGGCAGCTAATAACCAAGAGTTCTTTGAGAAATTCGACTTTTGATTTGCCAATCGTTTCACCTCCAAAGCAGTCTCAACAATTAGTTCAATTTGATCATTTTTCCAAGTACTTTCAGGTTCAAAGGTTTGTTGATAAAAGGCCGATTTCGGATCTGTAAGTACAGTAAATATAATGTCGATGTTGATAGTCAATAATACTATTGGGTTGCCCAAAAAGTAATTGCGGATTTTTCATATAGTCGGCGTTGACAAATTTCACAGCTTGTGACTCTGTAATTGCATTCTTTCTTCTGTCAGTTATCAGCTGTTACTTTTAGCTTGCTTTAGAAAAAAAGTGTAAAAAAGTATATTTGATTAATGTTCATTCTAAGCTTTATTAAAAATGCATTTACTTTCTTTTAAAAAATCCGCAATTACTTTTTGGGCAACCCAATACATCCGTTTTTGACTTACCATAATAACTCCAACTCTCCTCCACCAAAAATGGAACAATGGGCCATAAAGCTTTGTTCAATATAATATAACATTTTTCCATTGTAAAACGTATGCTCTCAATCTCTGCCTCAGATCCACAATACAAGCGGTCCTTAATTAAATGTAAATACATTGAGGACATTTGGTTTGCAACAAAATTTTGTATATTTGCCACTACACGATTGTATTCATGGGAAGCGTACAATGTATTTATCTGTAAATAGATAAATGCTATCTATTGTCAAAAACGGGGCACTTGAAAGGACCTCTTAACTAACTTACTTTTTGGTCGAAGTCAACCAATTTACTTAATAAATATTGATTCAAGTATGTGAGCCTTGATGTATGCTGCTTAGATTGACTATCATTACCTCGCTTTGTACCAATAACGCCGTTGAGGAAACGCAATGTTAAGCGGATTTTGCTAATGCCATCTGCTGCCTGTTGCAGAAGCTTTTCGCTCACAGTGATTGCCATATGTTGGGTACCATGTGACGCTACCCACCATCTGCGAGAATATTTGATGAAGTAAATGTGCTGTTCATGTATAGATAGAAAATGTGATTTATGTACTTACCTTAAGGTGTCAACGCCAAACTTTTTCGTTATATCATTTGGGGATATAACATTGCCCAACGATTTTGACATTTTGTGACCATTTTCATCCACCGTAAACCCATGTACGAAGATTGACCTAAAATTGATTGACCAAGTGAAAAGAGGTTTTCTTCGAAATGATAACGCCCACTTAATAGAAAGTCTTTACAAGGAGATATTTCAAAGTTATTTCGGTTGTCGAAAGCGTAGTGGAATTTTTACATTTTAAAATATTGGGTTGCCCAAAAAGTAATTGCGGATTTTTCATATAGTCGGCGTTGACAAATTTTTTCACAGCTTGTGACTCTGTAATTGCATTCTTTCTTCTGTCAGTTATCAGCTGTTACTTCTAGCTTGCTTTGAAAAAAAGTGTAAAAAAAGTTTATTTGATTAAAGTTCATTCTAAGTTTTATTAAAAATGCATTTGCTTTCTTTTAAAAAATCCGCAATTACTTTTTGGGCAACCCAATATGTTATTATGGTTGTCAAATACGAAAAATTTGTTATCACGTTAGTCAAATTTATCTGACAAACTATCTCTTTACGATCGGTATATACGTTTTTATTAGCACCCCCAAATAGAGGTGTGTACGTGATTCGTGAGTTGTCGTATCACGCGCGATTCACATGATTTGTGAGTGAAAATAACGTGATTGTGTGTGATTGATTGAGTGAAATCCTGCTCACGACGCACGATCTAGAGTCCGGGAGTAGGCTTAGAATGGACTCTAAAGACCCAACAGCTGCGGTGGTGGTATCAGCTGTAGAATGTTGTCTGCTACTAAAACCTCGACTGGTGGGGCGACAGCTCCAGGCTCCGCTAGCCAGATGACGTCATCAGGGGCTTTTGACTAAGACACCTGGTTCGAGTCTTAAGTACAAGACCGAGCCTATTCTATCTTCACATGCCTATAATTTCCCTAGGCATCGGTCTTCCCCGGCAAACCAACACCAATACGCTCTTGGAATAATGGAAGGCGCATCACACTCAGGTTCATTGAGAGGCTTGGTGCGAATGATCCTAAGACTTTCACTAATATGGGGAGACTCCCTTAATTGGGCTCGGGGATTTGCTGCACAGGATACCCCACAGACTTCAAGTCTAGATTCGACAACTGCAACGCTGCGGTCACCTGGAAGCCATCCCACTCTTAACAGAACTAGGGCGACCAATAGGATGCGTAGGATGCGTCGAAGAGATAAAATTCAGCAACAAGTTTAAAGGGTTATGACAAAACGGAGTTTTATTGAAGAAGGTTTGAAAAAGATTGACATAAAATTTGAAAATAATTTTTCCTTGAATACATACAAAATTCAAAGCATATGTGATTAAATCAATATTATAGATCAAAGTGTTCACAAACAAGTATTTAATTGTGTATTTGAACACTAAGAACCTTTGCTTATTTCGGTAGGGACAGTTTGGTGATGGCAGTTGTCGACAAGGGAGAAGAACAGGGCTGCATACCTAGGAATAATTGGAGCCAGTGGACTCTCATCAGTATACTCCGATGTTCTTGCGGAACTTCCTGGGTCTTCTCTAGTTTTTTACGATGAAGGCTGGTATCGGAGCCGATACAGACTAATTGTCTTCTGGCATCAACGCTCAATTGAAATGTATCGTTGTGCGCTAAAATAGATGGGTGAGATCTGGCCAGGTGCAGCACTAGATGTAGTCAAGGAAGATATTCCTTCTCGACCAACGGCACATGCTTGGATACCATGAAGCCTCTTAGATCCTGAATCCATACTTGGAAGACTAAGAGAATGTAATCCCAATCTTTCAACCACTGACTGGAAGATTGGATGAGGCTGATGGTGACCGGAGACATGCAGCATTCGTACTAAACTCCAAGAGACGACTCAGCAGTTGTTGCTGAACACTTGTCTGAGGAACCATCGACCACATCGCTAAGGTCTGGCCGATTGCAGGTAACTGAAAATCCCCCTGCCATAATCGAGACATGGGGAAGGCATCGAAACGATACCCAAAGCCCTCTGTGGGTGGGATGTCCAGATGGGCTGGCCTTAAGGTGTGCGCCAGCGGGAAAGGACGGAACTCAAAAAGTACTTCGACAGCAGCAGCTAGTGAAGCATCAATGGAGGAATCGTCCACACCGCAAGTGTCCAGTGTCCTGAGGAAGAGTGGTTCCACTGCTTTCTCACCAGCCGCTGGATGCGTACGGAAGCTCATCATGACAAGATCTGACGAAACTTGTAAGGATGAACTCCTGGCGGAATCAGAAGATGAGGCTAAGCAACAGTGTTGGAAGTTCTGAATCCTGACTATGGTCCGGTTTCTGCAGATAAGGAAGCTTTGGCGACACTAAAAGTCCTCTCGATGACAGGGGATGCTGGTGACGTGGCAATTGCGGTTAGGGGAAACTTTCCCAGCACTCGGGATATTCTACGTGCAACTGCGAAGTGGGGTTCCGAAAGTGGCCTAGGTAGTTCTAGTCTTCTTGAATGTTCCATTTACAGAAAGAGTAAAATACCTGGGTGTTTTGCTGGATAGGAAATTGAACTTCGAATCTAACTTTTTGGAAAGGGCAAGAAAGGCAACTCTTGCCTTATACACCTGCAAGAGAGCCAAAAGTTGGGGATTTAGATCGCGCATCATGCATTAGGTATATACTGCAGTTGTCAGACCTATAATGGTATTGTGGTCTGATGGACGGCACCTACCGTTCAATACTCAACCGGATCCAAAGGATGGCTTGTTTGTGCATCACAGCCGCACTGAGGACGATTCCATCTGATGCATTGAACTTAATGCCACAGCTAATGCCTCTGGACATTGTGGCTACACAAATTGCTGCAACTACTGCCGTGAGGCTAAGGGAGTTTTCTCTTTGGTCATGTGGCGGCTACGTACACTGCGTTATCCTTGATACAATATCCGATATTTCAGGCAGTGTCGATTACAACCTACCTCAATCCCATGGCAGCCGGTTGTACGTACCGGATTGACCCGATGGACTTCTTCATCGGCAAGGGCTGCGGCCTCAGTGTATAACTCACTGCTACAACAACAACAACAACCTCAATCCCATGGCAGCCGGTTGTACGTACCGGATTGACCCGATGGAGTACTTCATCGGCAAGGGCTGCCACCTCAGTGTAGAACACATTGCTACAACAACAACAACCTACCTGAGCCTTTTTTTTGATAAAAAGTACTATACCACTATTTGATGGAAGGCAAACTGGAATCTGTGGGTATGTCTCTAGCGACACGTAAGATAAGTTTTCAGGAACAGGCCCGAAGGACAACGCATAATAGATGGTCACAAAGAGCGGGCTGTGCGCATTCCAAAACTATGTGGCCTAATCTAAACTTGAAGAGGTCGACCACTTTGCTGTCACTGACTAGAACAGACGCCTCACTCATTGTGTCCGTCATAAGAGGTCACTGTCTAATCTGAAAACATGTTGATAGAATGAGGGTTGCCAGTAACGACTTTTGCAGATGCTGTGAGGACATCGATTAAGAAAATACTATAGAACACCTTCTGCGTGTGTGTCCCGCACTAGCAATCAGAAGGAGTTCCATTTTTGGTTCTCATTTTATTGAGAACCTGTCTGATTTGCCGGATGTGAGCAATCTCAAGTTGTTGGGCTTTTTAACGATCTGGATGCTTTAACGGTGGGAACTAAAAGGCATCTTCCTTCTTCTGTTCTTGTGGTATCACAATGTACGAAAATGTCTAGTTCATTTAGCCAGTATTATGTTAGTACAAATTGTGTTTTATGTTAATTCATAATTATTTTTTTAATCTTTTATGTCTAACGCATACTTCCTTATTGTATATATTTTATGTTCGATAGCCCTATTAGGGAAATTGTCAGCGATGACTCGTTTATAAAAGATTTTAGTACTCCGTTCAATGGTAACGTAAACATAGCTTATTTTAATGCGCAGTCTATGAACCCAGGAGGAAAATCTACCAAATTCACTGAGATTCAAAGTATTATATCTAGTAAATATTTAAGCATAGTTGGAATTACAGAGACATGGCTCAAACCATACATTTCAAGTAAGTCTGTTCATATTCCTGGATTTAAAATGTTAAGGAATGGTCGCATTGGAAATAGAGGTGATGGCGTCGCACTCTATGTATCATCTTCCTTGAAAACTCAGTTTGTGCCATCGATTTCTGACAGTGGTAAATGTGAGGCCTTGTTTGTTCGTGTTTACTCAGACGCCTTCAGCGTTGTGGTAGGGGTTGTTTATTTACCGCATGTAGATATTGAAGCATTTGAAGAGCACGCTGCGGACATTAGTGCCCGATTCGGTTGCATCATTATTATTGGTGATTTCAATTACGATCTTATTATTCGCAGAAATTATTCAAATTTAAAGATATTCATACTCGATGTAATTTATCACTTGTGCACAACAATTTGTCGACACACTTCGATATTAATGGAACCAATTTTTCTTCAATTTACGATACTAATATTTCAGATGTTCAAGTTGAATTTATTAATGGTGTTCTTTTTTCGCTGTTTAACAGACGTGCCTGAAAATTCTAAGACAATTTTTAATGATTAGCCTTCGTAAATGTCCCGACCGGAAATAACTTCAGCTATTAGGAATCGTGACCTTTCACACCTGGCATATATTAAGAATCCGACAGATGCAAACAAAGAGATTTTTAGAACTTATAGAGATTTTGCTCGAAATTGTATTCGCAGGGCAAAGCGAGCGCAAGGCTACAGATTCTTTAATGGTGCGACCAACACGAAAGACCTATGGTCTCTATGGTGTTATTTCGACTGGAGTGACAATCTGTGATAATAATTACTGTGATATAAATGTTGATGTTTTAAACAATTATTTTACTTCAAATCCGTATTCGTCAAATTTTCATGATTATACCAATTATAATTATTTTCCATCTGTTTTTCGTTTGGACGAGTTTAGTTTTAGAAATGTTGGCGACTTGGAGGTTTGTGATGCTTTATATAAAATTAGGTCGAATAGCATTGGAGCTGATGCAATACCTGTTAGATTTATTAAAATAGTTTTTCCTGCCACCAGACAACATTTACTTCACGTCGTTAACACTATTATAACCACTTGTAAATTTCCTTTATCTTGGAAGCTAGCGAAAGTTATATCGCTACGTAAAAAGAATATAACCGGATTGAACTGCGCGCACTACCGTCTAATATCGATATTGCCTGCTCTTTCTAATGTGATATGTGTAAGAGATACTGTTGAAGAATCAGATATCTATTTATTTATATGAGAGAAATCTTATACATTAATGTCAATCTGGATCTCAAAGGCATCACAGCACTACGTCAATTATTTTACATCTGACTGAAAATGTCACACTTTAAATTTTCACATACGGCTTGCAATCTCATTCGATCGCTTTTATGAATTCGTTCCCAGTTTGTATTATCTAATGGTGTAGTCTCCAACTCTTCCCATATTTTTTAATGGTGTTCCACAGGGATCCATTTTAGGCACGCTTCTTTTTATGTTATACGTTAATGACATCCATAAATAGATTCGGCACTCATAGCTGAGTATGTATATATGCCGATGATATTCAGCTATTTGCATATAGCAACGCCGAACCCATTGATGCATGCCTTAACCAATTGAATGAGTACATTGGTCGAGTCTGTGAGTGGGCAACGTTAAACGGAATCCTCATGAATATCGATAAAATTGAATGTTTGGTATTTTCTAATGATCGCAATATTCCTTTATATACCAGACAGACAGCACAGAATTCTGCTATTGATACAAAGGAGTCGGCTTCACTTCTTGGTTTTGATTTGGACTCATCGTTCACATGTCATTTCTAGAGATTGTATAATTTATATTTAATTCTTCCAGTGAATATTAAACGTTTCTTAGCGCATTCTCTTATAATTCCACATATTTTATATGGCTTAGAAATGTAGTCGGGGGCAAATTTCTGTAATCACCGCAAGCTCTTATCCTGTTTTCATAGAATTTTACGTTACGTCTATGATAATCACGGCCGCAGCGATTACCAACGTTTTATCATTGAATTTTTTCGATGCTCATTCGAGCATTGCATAAACGTTAGGTGTCTATATTATCTCTTCTGCATTATTAAATATACAGCCCTTTTATTTGTTTAACACTATCAACTTTCTAACTAGTAGCGGAAATTCCCGCATAATTATTGAACGTTACAATAGTACTATTCTTGAAAGATCTTACCATAACCGGGTTTCGCGTCAGTGGAATTCCTTACCGCAAAATTTAAAAATTTTTGTTGTAAGTCCTTCAGCATTCAAAAGAAATTTAATTCTTTAAGCAGCTAAAGTAACTGTTGTTGTATTTTATTGCCATAGATTTTATTGAGTCATATTTTTAGGTCTTTTCTTTCAAGTCTCCCTGACAATTTGCTCTTTATTATTACTTTTTTAAAAAAAATCTAACGTACTTTTCTCTAGTACGTTAGATTTTTTTTTTACTTTTTTTAATGTTTAAGCTTTTTTTATTTTAGTTTTTATATGTTAAGTTTTTATTTTGTATGTTAATGTTTGAAAAATTTCCAGTTCGATTGTATGTTCATGTGTTTGAATTCTAAATATTTATATATAGTTCTTTTTTTATTTTGTGTAATAAAACTTTCATCCTATCAATGTATATTCCACTAAGGGAGTTTGATTGATAAATTACAAATAAATAAAACAAAAATTGAGCGAACAGACCTTATATAGCAAAAGAGCGTTAAACTTCGTTTACACTAGAGCCCGAATCCACTTGATTTGAGATAACAATCATCTGTTTTCCCTTTATAAAATCAGCTGACGAGAGTGTTAAATCCGGATTTGATGAGCAATGTAAACGGGGTTTACACTACGATTCAAGTGATTTGTTCAGCATATATATTAGTCAGCAATTCAATTGGTGAAGATTTTATTAAATATGTCTACAAAATTTTATAATTTCAATAAGAAATTGACAAATGTTGAGAAAAAGTACTGTAAAAACTACCGATAATAAGCGATATTCAATACAAACGCAGTGTTGCATTTGAATTCCGAAGGAGATTGGCTGCAAATCTCCTCAAATAGGTAGATTTGTTCACACTGAAATCTCAAGATTTTCGAAATCTCATCGCAAATCTGGATTTGCTCCAAGTGTAAACATGGTTTTAAGACTGTTCTTATTCTCCTGCAATTTTTACTTGAAAAGTACGCGAACCTAATCCCCCTTATCCCGGTTGGCGATAGCGTAGTAGAATGTCGAAATTTTTACAAAATGGTATTATGGTTGTCGAAGACGAAAATTTGTTTGAATTTTTGGTATCACATAAGTCGAATTCGACTGTCAAAATTGGCGAAAACGATCAATAGATAAGTTAATTGCAGTCTAAACTACATCGCGCCTAACCTAAGCTAACCTATTGCAAAGTTGCACTAACTTTTTTAATAAATGATATCGCATTTATACACACAAGATTCTAATGGAATGCATTTATGGACATCTTAAGGAATTCTATACTTACTTGTAAGGGGCCGATTCTCTGGCAGCCACACTTGTTAGAAGTGATGATTGAAACCAACCGGTAAATTGATCATAACCTTCCAAATATAAATCTGCAATTTGTTGGTCCTTTAGCGCATGAGACCAAGTGCTACCAGAATCGAACCATATATCGAAAATATCTAAACCTTTTACAATATTTTTGGTGTCCACATTTAAATTTGTTAGCAGGGATTTGGGCAGCAACTCGTCAACAGATTTGGACCACCAGAAATCAATGCCACCTTCTGCGGTGACAAGATCACAAATATGTGACAATATGGCCCTGCAAAATAAAACAATGATTTCTTGAAGCAAGGTGTCTTATTGTACATACTCATTGCATATCACTTCCTTCGATGTGCTATTATAAAACACCGGTATTGGCACTCCCCAAGCTCTTTGCCGAGATATGCACCAATACGGACGTTTCATTACTTGGGTCCTAAGTGTATTTCTACTGGCCTCAGCGTTGACTCTAGGATATATTTTGACATTAGATATCTAAAATAAAGTTGCACCTTTATAAACAAAACCCAAGGTATTTTCCCATTCGGACAAACATACCTCGTCGACAGCTTTCTCTTTAAGCAGAGATGTGTTTATAAACCATTGTTCACTGGCTCGTAAAATAATCGGTTCCTTAGTACGCCAATCCAAAGGATAGCTGTGCGTAAATACGTCAGCATAAATTATATCGTCTTTTAAGTGTTCCATAACGATTTTGTTGCCTTCCTTTAAAACGTTTTTTCCCCGAAGAAAATTTGGTGCATCCAAATTATAAACCCCATCTTCGTCAATCAAAGATTTCTGCAAATGCGACATAGCTAAGTTGTTTTTGACAAACCTTGAGACCCATATTCACAAAACTTTTGCAGCCTGAAGTCTGGTACTGTATTCGCTTTTCGCGATATTTTTCGCCGATTACTTTTTTTTATAATAGATTTTAAAGCAAGAAAACTTGCTGATTTCATTCAGTACGACATTCCCTCAATACTTATGGTAAATTTTAATAAAATTGTTATTTTATCAATGTTATTTTTGTAATATTTCTTAAATGTAATCGTGATAAAAGGGGGTTTCAACGGTGAAAAACGAACATAGTACCATCCATTAAAGTGGGTTTATTTGACAGATTTCCTTTAAAGAACTCAAATAAACCTACTTTAAGGTGCAATAAGTTTTGTGAATATCGCCATAATACATAATCAATCTTACAATCGGAATATTTTTTGCCAAGCATATCAAAAAATCATCTGGTCCATGTGCTGGTGCAGTATGCACCAATCCAGTGCCCTTTGTGTCTTGTACATGCGTGGCATCAAAAAAGGGCAAGGAAGGTGCATCTGGATATAGCGAATGACGGTAAGTGCATCCAATTAAATCAGCTCCTACAACGAAACTTCATAAGAATTAAACATATATTCGTATGTATTTAAATGGTAAGTGTTAATTACCAGCTATGTTGTTTTTAACTTCACAATCTATTCCTGTAGTCTTCACAAATTCGTCTATCAGTTTTGTCGCAATAAGGTACAAGTCTTTTCCATATGACGCATTCAATTGAACAATGGAATATTCCAAATTGGAATTGAAACAAATGGCTTGATTGCTGGGTAGTGTCCATGGCGTTGTGGTCCAAATTATGGCAAACAATTTTTGGCCATTTTCACATTTAAAGGAGGATGGCAAAGTGTCTATAGCGAATCTTGTATAAACTGAGGGACTTACAAAATTATTATCGTATTCCAATTCCGCTTCAGCTAGCGCTGTCCTAGTTTATTTCAAAAAGTTACGGCAGACATGAGAATGTCTTGCTTAAACATTAATAGCAGAATTTTTACCTTGAGGAGGGGGACCAGTAGACTGGCTTTAAGTCACGATAAACAAGGCCCTTTGCATACATATTATAAAAAAGTTTCAGCTGATTGCATATAAAATCGGGATTGAATGTAAAGTACAGTCCTCCCTTTTCGTCCCAGTTAGAAAGGATTCCCCACGACCGAAACTCGGATTTTTGCCTTTCTATTGCCTCTAAAGCAAATCGTCTTGCTAAAAACAAAAATATTTTTGTGTCAAAGACAATTTGCAGAAATGTCTTATTAAACAACATAATACATTTCTTTCTCACTGTTATAGGGTCTTCCACACCAGTTTTTTTGCCGGTCGAAGCTAAGGCCTTCAGCTCAATTGGTAGGCCATGGCAATCCCATCCTGGCATAAAATGAACTTTCCGTCCATGTGCTATCTGATTCCTTATTGTTATATCCTTGAGAATCTTGGGGGACAAAAAATATGATCAATTTATAGATATGTCCATTTTGGAGCAATCTTACCTTATTAACTGCATGACCTATGTGTAAATCGCCATTCGCGTACGGCGGCCCATCATGCAAAATATATTGTGGATCTTTATTATGTTCTTGCTGATACATATAGGCATTGGCAAATGTTGTCTACATTGTACAAAGATTTAGCTTTATTGAAGCATGTTTCTACTTAAGGCTGTTAATATGTTCGCTTTTCGCTGGAGAAATCCTTATTTTAAAAGGAATTCATGAATGAAAATTAATACCTAATAGTAGTCTACGAATGAAAATGTCTTAAATTACAACTTCAAAATACAGTCGGTACAGCTATAGGCAGTGAAAATTTTCTGCGAAATGTGAACATAGCACTGGCCTTTTAACACACACGTACCTCAACCAAACTACGCTCCAGTTCCAATCTCTTGGCAGCCGAAAGGCGAGCGGGAAAACGTGTTTTTGGCAAATTAATTGTTGATGTGTACTTAACAGGGCCTTTAGTTGCATGTTTAATTGAGTAAAACCGCAAATTCTTTGAGATAAAACTAAATCTTAACATTCTTCTTCACAACTTTATGTAAGGAAACAAACAGCTGACAAAAAAAAAAACAACCGACAGAATGGTGCACATATGTTTAATTCATATAGATGTGCCGGGCAACTCTTTAACAAAAAGCTCTAGCACAACAATTAGAAATTAAAGCTGAGTATTCTGTTCAGTTCTTCGAGCGGAATGCTGTCAAACTCCATTTAAAAAAAGGTCGGCGAAACGTTGGCTGAAAATCGGCGGAAAAGTAATACTCTATTTTTAGTGAAGAAACTGGCAAAAAAATGCTATAGTGTCAACACTTGAAACTATTGCCGGCATCTTTTAAGTTTGTTTTATTGGTTTCAATGGCTCGTTGTTTTTCTTTATTTGTTTGAGAAAAATATATAAAATAGAGAAAACAATAGGTGCAGATAATGAAACGTGTTTTGGTATGGAAACAATTAAAAATTTCAGCGGCTATTCCTTTACGAAGGAAATAACGAGAAGAGACAATTTTAAGAATAGAGTCAAGAAAATAAACAATGAAAGTGATTAAGCTGGTTTTCAACCGTATGTGGGTATTTATTTGCTTTTAAGCTTTATTTAATTTTTACAAAGCATATCTGGTCTTTTTTCTTAGATTGCTTTTGTTAACTTATTTGTGTGTTTTTTTAACAGTATTTATATTCTCTAATTATCCTATTCTCCTCTGTTAAGGTTGGTACTACGTTTTTTTTTGGAAAAATTTCCCTAATCGTTCTTTCGGTGGTTTGACAAGGTTGCCACATTTCATTTTTTGGGGGGTTCTTTGGCGAAAATGTTGCTTTTAGCTGTGTTCGGGAACTCAAAAACTTGTGCAAATTTGCACAAATTTCTACTGGAAGTCGTTCGCGTACTTTATTTGCCAGCAGAAGAGAGCGCAACATAGAGAAAATTTTGACAGTTAGAAAATAGAGAACCTGCAAATTTTTACTGGGACTTTTTTCCCAGCAGAAATTTGCAACTTTGAACGGTTATTTTGAAAAAGTAAGATGTTTTATGAAAAGCAGTCGTTACATGAAAATACAAAAGCTAACGGCAAAATGGATCAAAAAGGCAGAGGTAAGTAAAAAATATTAATATTGTTTATTGGTAATTATTAAATTTGTTTAATTTTTATTTGCTTTTAATAAAGATTCATGGCAGCAGGTAGTGTTCTGGCACACAAAACTCGACAAATGAAGTTGTAATTTTACCTCAAGTCGGTTGTTCTACATTAGAAGGTAAGTGCAAAATTTGGGGAAATATTTGGAAATTAAAACATTGTATCCTTCCGGACACCAAGAAAAGAGCAATTAACGGTTTCTTAAGTGTTTTGATGGAATCATCCTCGGAGCTACGATGAAACCAACACCGTACCTTTGAATTTGTTGAGGAGCGAAGATGCTGCCATGGGATTGAGTGGGTCTAGCTGGGCAGTTAAACAAGTGACGCGCATTGGGATTAGGAAAATTACTACAAATTAGACTGTCAATTGTGAACGGATACAGATATCTTCAAAGAAAACAATGTGTCCGTAGCCGTCACATGACTTAATATTTATCTAGCCACAATGTGCAAAAGCATTAGATGGTGAGTCCAAGGTATCTTTGTCAGCACAACAAGTTTACTTTTGTATACGGTGATGGCATGTAAAGCAGTTGTAGTCCTATGGAGCCTTCGAAATGCATGCTGATGCTCGGCGAATGGAAATTGCCCAACGAGAGGAGCGGGAGAAGTAGTCCCTCATGCGTCTTGGCTGCTGATGAGGGAAGGAATATCGATCTGTACGACTTTCCCCTGCTCGTGTTCTTTTCAGGTTCCAGTAGCGGGATCAGACTGCATATTTTCCAAACATCGGGTACTATAATAGTGTTCAGATAGGCTGAGGACAGTTGTAAGGTAATCGACTCCAGGCAGATCAAGATTCTTCAGCAACAGTGTAGAGATTCTGTTTAGAACCAGCGCTTTGTGCGAATTGGGGCGACGGATGATGCACGGTTGTTGTTGTAGCAGTGTGTTGTACACTGAAAAACTCTTTTGTGCCAATGAAAGACTCCATCGAGCCAATTTGGTACGTACAACCGGCTGCCATGGAATTGCACGGTAATTTGTGATGGCTGTCCAGCGGCACGGAGATCAAATGGCTCCCCTTCTAGTCTTTTCGCTCTCGGTTTAATAAATTGATGTTTATCTAAGGAAAATACTTCAAAAGTATCGCCAGCATTTTTAATTTGAAAAAAAAAATGTTTTGCATGTAATTAAAAAAACCAAAGCAAAAATCAGCTGTTTTTGTGCAAATTTTCACTGGAAGTCGTTCATGTACTTTTGCTTGCAAAATTTTTAAAAAGAGTAAAATGGCTCTTACTTTCCTGCAAATTTTTATTGGAAAAGTACGCGAACAGACCTATTCACATATAAAAATTAATATGGCACCCATGGCGAAACAATTAAAGGTGGTCTCATTTGTACAACAACCATAAAACATATGGTGCAATCCGCCATCTTTTCATCAAGCTAATCGACGTTTTGCCAGCACGCGCAAACAAATTTGAGTGCGTGTGTGTATATGTGTGCGTACATGAGCGAGAACATGCGAGAACGAAGATAACAACAAAGGGAATGCAAACAAAAATCTGACATCTTAATATTGTCAAACCTGGCCGGCTGTTAACAGCTGCTCGTGTGAGACCACCTTTTTATTTTATAAAACATATATTCATTTACAGGTAGTTGCAGTTGTTCAACAACAAAATATTGAGTGCACTATCTGCTAAAATCAGTGATAAGTGCAACTCTGATTTTGAGTATGTTACCAGTTCGCGCCAATTTTCGTTGTTTGTGTGTCATGGTTCTCAACTATAATACACACACACACAACCAAAACTCGTTTACGGTAATTGTAATTGAAAATGTTGTCAAAATTGTCAATTTATATACGATTCATCATTTTTTTTTCGTATGACATAACCTAAAAATTGGAGCAAAATCTGTTTTTTATGCGTAATAATTGTTAAAGTTGTGAAAAAGCTGGTTAAATCATAAATTTGTGAAAGCAATTTAATTTTGGGTTGCTTTCATTCGACTGGCAACAAAAACAGATGATTTTTTTTATGTTTTTGACAGAAGGAATGGAGCACGCTCCGATCAAAAAAAAATTACATGTGCTATTTTGAAAAGTGATTTTCATATTTTACTTTTGTTTGTATCACACGACATGTGCAACTCAACATGGGCTTAATTTGACATGCCGTGTAATAGAGCCTTTACGTGCATGTTACGCACAAATGTGAGTGTGTGGACCGTTCTCAAATTCATATATATTGTTGTAATTTCAACCAAAACCCACTCCTTCGAAATAAATAATGAAACACAAAACTATTTAAAAAGAAACGAATGCAGCTTTTATTTGTAAATATAAGTGGATGTTATAGTATTTTTATTGGTATAAGTTAAATAAGAAGAACTTTCCAAAAACCTTTGCCAGCATCTTTCAATTGTTAAAATAATGTTGTTGTAATTGCACGACCAAAATCACAACACTATCTTTCACAATCGTTATCACTTCGTACAGATTTATGGCAATAACTTGCTATGAAAGAAACATTTTTTATTTATTTAAGAAGAATATTTATTTATATTTATACACAAATTCTTTCTTATTTATGCATCCACAAATACTAAATTGTTTTCCATCCCGAGTAAGTACATGTGAGCATAATGCTCTTTTTAGGCGTCGCACAGTGGGCCAAATGGCAAAAAAATTGGAAATAAGTCTACAACTTTTTATCTGTTGATTTTAGCCATACAAAATGTTCTAGACATTTGTAGAGGAGGACATAGGCTTTCAGAAAAGTGCTGTTGTTGGTCCATATCTTTAATACAGGGTGAGCTACAGGGTGTCAAAGTTGACCACTTTTGACTTCTCCAAGCTTCTGGGGGCCATAACTTTTGATCTACTCAACCGATTTACATGATTTAGGACTCTAGAGAAAGAGCTTGACAAGATCTAAAAAACTTATGCATAAAGTACCATGCCATCGTGTACTGTTAAGGAGTTATGAATTGTTTAATTTTAAAATATGAAAATTTGGCCTTGGTTTTTTTCAGTGTTTTTTAAATAACTCCGTCAATTTTAAAGCTATAAACTTCATACTTCACACAAATTATGCCAGCATATGTGTGCATAAAATACAAAAGGAATCACGTGAATATCTTTGGCGGTTTAAAAATGGCATCGTTTTCAATATGAAAAATATTTTTTTTGTCAAAAAATTGCAAAATTTTTCAAAAAAGATACTCCCATTTCCTTTAAGTTTTCGCAAACTTTGGCCGTCAAAGCATTATCATTTCTTTCCATTTTCACAAAGTCGAGGTATTAAGAAAAGTTTTAAGTGCTAATTTGGCTAATTTCGATATCAAACAACACCGTTATCTTAAGACCAAAATGGCCAATTTTTTTACTAAACTTCAAAAGTTTCTCACTGGAAAAAAAGTTCCACGGGGATTTTTTCGCTTTTTTTGAACTTAAATGAAAGCTTAAAATGTTCCCAACATTTTAAGGTATGTCTCGCCATATCCTAGCCATAAATGAGATCGTAGCGATCAAAATACTGAAAAAAGTCAATTTTCAAGTAGTGCTATATTCATTGCTAAAAAACAAGTATTACGTCACATTTTATTGCAAAGATGTTAAATAAACTTTTATTTGGTAACACTTCTTCTACAAAACACAAAAAGAATCATGGAAATATCTCTATTCTATTCCATTTTATGGAACCGGCAATAAAAAAGTCAATTTTTCAAAAAAGTCGAATTTCCCAAATTTTGTTTTTGTTGTCCTAATTGCACATGACACACTATAGCCATATTTACGCAACATACCTTATCGTAAAGGAAATTTTCATACCTTTCCAACGATGTATAAAACATTTCTCAACTCGGATTCTATCTACTCTAAAATTCATTTACACTTCATTAAACTCTATATAAAAATGTCTATTTGTGAAATGGAACCTTATATGGGGCCTACACTAAAACATTGATAGATTTGCCCAGGGTTTACAATACAAATGTGTTAGAATAAAAAAAGGTCTCCTGCCAAAGTTTAAAAAAATTGGAATAAAAATATGTGTTTTAGAGCGAAAACACTTCGCATCGGCGTGCGTTTGTATAGTACCTACATCTATTTTTAATGTAAGCTGATGATTTTTGAATAAAAAGTAACCTAGAAATATACCTGCATATATATATATATTTGTGTTAAGATTTGATGCAGACAAATGTTACCTGTTTCGCTATGTCGAATTCCCAGGAAATCCACCGTATCAATGAATGTGAAAAAACCTACCCATAAAAAATTCATTGTCATTTTTTTTAACCAAATTCGAGTCCAGGTAAATAATTATAGAAGAGTAAGTAAAAAGAGGCACTTTGGACCCCTTTTTACGATTGCGTCTGATACCTGAAATGGGTCATTAATTGTGAATATATTGCATAAATATTTGAACAAAATCCAAATTTTCTTCATTATATTTTGTAGAGGCGTAAAGGACATTTATAAGTTATGGAAGTCATACTGAAGTATTCCACTCTTTCGAAAATTGTATGGGACATCAAAAATGATTCCAAATCATACACGGAGTCATTTAAGGAACTTGTTTACACTTTGGACCACATATATGGAATAAGGCTAAATAAAGACGCTTTAGACAAACTTGAAAAATTCTACAAATCATTTGAGAGAAGGTTGCCAGAATGTTCATTCGCAAAAATCAAGTTTTTCAAAATGTATGAGAAGTGGCTGAAATCGGATCTACTTATTGAAATTAAACCGCTGATTCCCGGCCGGCCTAGCAAAGCATACGACGAAGTTACGGAGAAAACCAAAAAGAAAAAACAAGAGGAACTATTGGCGGCACATCCGCCAAATTTAATAAAAGATACGTTCAAAACAGCATTGTTAAAAACACAACCAAAAAATGTTGGACGAATTGTCGATGTTTTACCATTAGCATCTCCGAAAAGGGTAAAGAGAATGGTAGAAAGTATTCCAACTCCAAAATCGACTACAGAATTCACGGAGGAAGATGCACTGGCCCTGATTTTGAACCTAGGCCTCTCAAGAAACAAATACTCAACAATGAGGAAGGCTCTTCGTGAAAAAGGATGGGGTTGTTTACCCTCAAAACATAAATTGTACAACACCAGGACGAAAATGGTGCCATCAAATATATACGTGGACGAATTAAAAGCAAGAGTGAAACTTGCTGATCTTGTTGAAAATACAGCTGTTAGAATTATTTCTAATTTTACTGAAGAACAGTTGAACACATGTAATAATTCCGAAGTGGTTTTGATCAGCAAATGGGGTTGTGATGGATCATCTGGATTTTCCGAATATAAGCAACAAACAGAAATAGATACCAACTTCGCATCAATTTTCATGGCATCATTAGTACCATTGAGAATGAGATTGTACAAGGACCAATCTTCATCGTCGAAAGAAAATGCATTTCAAGATATATGGATAAATAGAACACCTGGGTCAAAATATTTATGTCGCCCAATTCGGTTTGAGTATACAAAGGAAGACCGGAACACAACACGATCTTTGGTGAACGAAATAAAGGAAGAAATTGCTGCATTACCCATGATTGTTATAAACCAATTGGGAAGAAATATAAAAGTTTCGTTTCAACTACAACTCACTATGATCGATGGAAAGGTGGCAAACGCATTAACTGGCGTTATGTCCAATTGGAGATGCAATATTTGTGGCAAGAAGAATGGGCAATTCGAGGACAAGTCTGATGAAAATTTAGTAAACGAAAATGCGCTCAATTTCGGTATTTCGCCCCTGCACTGTAGAATTCGATTCATGGAGTATTGTTTGCATTTATCGTATGACCTTAAATATCGGACTAGCCCTGGAAACCGCGATGTCTCTGCTAGAAACAACCAAGATCTTCACAAAATGAGGCAGGAAGAGAAGAATCGAATCCAGTTGGAGTTTAAACAAAAGGGACTTATAATAGATAAACCTCTTTACGGATACGGAAGCACAAATGATGGCAACTCGGCAAGGCGGTTTTTTGAGGACCCCGTATCGACATCTAAAATAACCGGTCTTGATGAACACTTGCTAAGACGATTCAAAGTGATTTTGGCTGTAATCAATAGCAAAAAGATGATAAATTCAACCAAATTTGAAGCTTATAGTAATGACACAAAAAACATTTTATCTGATTTATATTCGTGGAAAGCTTTAACACCGACAGTACATAAAGTCTTACATCATGGCAAGGAAATTGTGGAATACAACATACTTCCGTTAGGAGAACTTACAGAAGAAGCTCAGGAATCCCGTAATAGAGATGTTAAACAGTTCCGGCTTTTCAATACCCGAAAGAGCACCAAATTTAACCAAAATTATGATTTACTTCAATATTTATTGTTATCGTCTGATCCGGTACTATACAGCATCAGAACTAAATGGCTACCAAAAATATGTGACGATATAGATAAGGACGATCCCGATGCCATTCAAATTAAAGAGCTTTTAAATTTTGATACCTTAGATTATTTGGTAGAGAATAAAATCAAATAATACAAAACTAAAATGCTTTTTTATTTTGGGAGTAGCTAATATACATATAAACGCACGCCGATGCGAAGTGTTTTCGCTCTAAAACACATATTTTTATTCCAATTTTTTTAAACTTTGGCAGGAGACCTTTTTTTATTCTAACACATTTGTATTGTAAACCCTGGGCAAATCTATCAATGTTTTAGTGTAGGCCCCATATAAGGTTCCATTTCACAAATAGACATTTTTATATAGAGTTTAATGAAGTGTAAATGAATTTTAGAGTAGATAGAATCCGAGTTGAGAAATGTTTTATACATCGTTGGAAAGGTATGAAAATTTCCTTTACGATAAGGTATGTTGCGTAAATATGGCTATAGTGTGTCATGTGCAATTAGGACAACAAAAACAAAATTTGGGAAATTCGACTTTTTTGAAAAATTGACTTTTTTATTGCCGGTTCCATAAAATGGAATAGAATAGAGATATTTCCATGATTCTTTTTGTGTTTTGTAGAAGAAGTGTTACCAAATAAAAGTTTATTTAACATCTTTGCAATAAAATGTGACGTAATACTTGTTTTTTAGCAATGAATATAGCACTACTTGAAAATTGACTTTTTTCAGTATTTTGATCGCTACGATCTCATTTATGGCTAGGATATGGCGAGACATACCTTAAAATGTTGGGAACATTTTAAGCTTTCATTTAAGTTCAAAAAAAGCGAAAAAATCCCCGTGGAACTTTTTTTCCAGTGAGAAACTTTTGAAGTTTAGTAAAAAAATTGGCCATTTTGGTCTTAAGATAACGGTGTTGTTTGATATCGAAATTAGCCAAATTAGCACTTAAAACTTTTCTTAATACCTCGACTTTGTGAAAATGGAAAGAAATGATAATGCTTTGACGGCCAAAGTTTGCGAAAACTTAAAGGAAATGGGAGTATCTTTTTTGAAAAATTTTGCAATTTTTTGACAAAAAAAATATTTTTCATATTGAAAACGATGCCATTTTTAAACCGCCAAAGATATTCACGTGATTCCTTTTGTATTTTATGCACACATATGCTGGCATAATTTGTGTGAAGTATGAAGTTTATAGCTTTAAAATTGACGGAGTTATTTAAAAAACACTGAAAAAAACCAAGGCCAAATTTTCATATTTTAAAATTAAACAATTCATAACTCCTTAACAGTACACGATGGCATGGTACTTTATGCATAAGTTTTTTAGATCTTGTCAAGCTCTTTCTCTAGAGTCCTAAATCATGTAAATCGGTTGAGTAGATCAAAAGTTATGGCCCCCAGAAGCTTGGAGAAGTCAAAAGTGGTCAACTTTGACACCCTGTAGCTCACCCTGTATTAAAGATATGGACCAACAACAGCACTTTTCTGAAAGCCTATGTCCTCCTCTACAAATGTCTAGAACATTTTGTATGGCTAAAATCAACAGATAAAAAGTTGTAGACTTATTTCCAATTTTTTTGCCATTTGGCCCACTGTGCGTCGTGAAATGTAAATTTTCACTAGATGAAAAAACAAGTTATAACGAAACGAACACTTTTCATCAATATTCTCCGCTTATTTTTTATATGGAGTTTCACCGCGAAAACTGAACAAGCATCAATCTTTAAGGCCGAAACAGAATGAAACGTTGCAGAAATGCAACTCTGCACAAAATTACCACAAAAGCAACGCGGAAAAGTTTCAAAATTTAGCTCAGAATTCTGTTTTGCTTTTCGGCCGGAATGCTGTCAAACCATATAAAAAAACGACGGTGAATCGCTGGAGGAAAATAGGCGAAAAATTAGTACTCTGTTTATAGTGAGGAAATTGGCAAAAAGAAATTTGAGTGGCAACGCTTGACATAAAACATAACTGTCCAATTCTGCTCGCGGGCTATTCCGAAAGCAGAATAGAATACCAACCCTTTGACTCATGGTAGATCTAGGAAAGTATCGTGTACGTTCCCCAGTCTTTGGGCGCGTCCGGTAGCTCGCAGCTAAGATTCTCGTGACACCAATGAATACCAAACAGATCGGACTTCAATGTCCCAGCCTGTGTGGTGCTCACAGCTATCCCGTGCCGGGGTAACGTTATAAGCCCAGATGATAAAATTTTCCAATTTTAGAGTTGTATCCAAATACACTCTTATGTCAAATGGTTTGTTTAGATTTGTGGTGTATCCACATTTATTATTCTCAATCGTTTAAATTTTTTATTTTTAACAAAGTAGGTTACGTTTTCATTTTCTTTGTTAGTTTATATAACACTTTTGAGTTTTAAAAAATATGTTAGATGAGTAGGCATTGAATTGTCATTTTCATTTCTTTTCATTGTACAGAAAAATTTGATTCACTCGAAAAAATATAAGTGACGTGTCAGGAAACAAAAATAAAAAATATTCATAAATTTGTTAATTGTTTGCGTTTTATTTCGTTTTGCACCTTAAACCATTTTATTTTTTTTGCTGCTGCATGTGGCAATTTAAATAAAAATTAAAATGCCAGTGTACATAAATTTGACAGAAGAGCGGGAATTTCTACCCCCATTTCCACAAATTGGTATGGTTGATTTCTTTGTTGTGGGGCTAATGACTTTATCTTCTTAAATCTACCTAGCTTTGACGCTAGAAAGCGAGGTTAGGCCACTTGCTCAGGTGATGGAATTATCCAATTCCTGAGTTGTATCCAAATTCCATTAGAACGTCAAATGCGTTGTTTGGAGTTTTATATTTTTTCACATTTTAATTGTTTTACTTTATAATTTACACGTTTATAGTCATAAATCTTTAGATCTTGTTGCTGCTGTAGCATACAACGCTAGGTCTAGTAAACCCCAAGATGGTCTGAAATGTTTGAGCTGAAATCAGCAGCACGCAGCTAGCTTCCGGCTTCTGTCTCGTCGGCAATGGGGAGGTTCTTTAAGGCTGAAAACTCAAACTATGGGATGTCTACACTATATTATTTTAAAAGTGTGCGTGCGAAAGATAGAAGAGAGGGAGAGAGAAATCGAGAAAGGAAAGAAAAAAAGGGGGAATTTTCAAGAGAGGGTTTTGTCTACCACCGATGCAGAGATGTTTACATCGTAATACGCCCGCCCATCCATGACCAGGACTAAAACCCAAAGTTATATCATATTTATCCATTGGTCCCACTGTACCTACCCTTCAAATGTTTGTAGCCCCGGAATCACAAAACGGAAATTTAGCTAATATTCATTATGTTGTTTATTAAACAAAATCCAAAATAATCCATTAAAATTCTAGAAAAAGCTAACTTGAACTTTCACATAACCTTAATCCTAAACAGCATTAATAAATTCATTAAAACAATTTCCAGATAATTAACGTTCATTGTGGCCTAGACCAAATCTAATTCAAGTAACAATAATTATTTAGATAGCAACTAGTCCAATAATAATTTAGGCAACAATGATTCTAAAAACAACTATCCCTTTACTTTAAAAACAGGAAACAAAACTAAAAGGCTAACAGCCTAGCTAAAGGACAAATAAACCTAACCGGTGTATGTGCAATTTCAAAGAAAAAAAACTGAAAGAAATATATCCCATTCGGATATCATGGGGTTAATTTAAATCAAATGTGCATGCAAAATTTAAATATAAAAGAAAATGTAAAAGAAAATTTAATGGCAAAAACTTTAATTAAGAATGAAAATCCATTTAAAATTTCATTCTGGTTCGGGGATATGAACCTGCGACCCACTGTGCCGTGGTGGATTACATTCGAAATGCATTGGATGTATGTATGTAGCTTTAATCAGAATTATTTCTCTGTATGGTACATTAAAGTGCACCAAGTGCTTCCTCTTCCTCCCATATACTGCCTTACCCACGAGAGTTACCAAACAAATATCATCCAAACCAAAATGGAATTATTTAAAAAAACAAAAATTATTGATCTAATTAATTAATTAGACAAAAAAAAATAAATTTTGAAAAGAAAAATTAAATGACCGAACCCGGGCTCGATCCCACGACCTCTCACTTCAGAGTCAGCGACCCCCACCACTGAGCCAACCAACCACTTGATGGGATGATGGCTAAGCGGCCATTTGATCACTTTGAATGATATTTGCTTAGTTACACCAAAAAAAACAAGGTGAATACCACGTTGAACTTCGGTGGGTATTAAAATCTAATCAAAAAGGGTGTTTAATTACTCACTTTGAAAAATGTCCCCCGTTGAAAGATCTTTCAAGTGTTCCGGTTCCGGGATATATTCCAACACAGCGATTCCAAGGAGGTATTTAAAAGCGGATATGGACAGGAAATTGGTGAAATCAGCAACAAGCACTTACACACTCACGCATTCAATGTCTATGTTTTTTTTTTTCCCTTTTTTTTTGTCTTTAACCACTGTCTTTTACTTTCTTTTTAAAAAAAATTTTAATTTTTAGCACAACAGTTTTAGCTAATTTTCTTTATTTTATTTGTCTCTAGACTTTTTCTTTTTACCATTGAAATTGCACAACACTTACAAAAGTTTGAGTTCTAATTTTTTTCTATCAATATTTATAGCTATTTTTACTTTAAATAATACTTTGTTTTTTTTTTTTTTTTTACAAAAAACTTTCCGAATTAATTCAATTTTTCCTTTTTACTGTTTTCTTATGGTCTTTGGGTTTCTTTCGAAATATGTATGTTCTTTTTTTTTTCCTCCCCGAAACCGTTTTCTTTTATGTATATACGTACATAATTTTTTTTGTTACAATAAAATGGACAAATTTTTTTTTTTACAGGTTTTTAACCAATTTTGATATATTCTCTTTAAAAATTTTAGTTCTGGACGTTTGAGAGACTTAGTCAACAAAATTTTACACTTTCTAAAACACTTCTTGGTCTGGTAACCAGACGCAGGGCCAAGTTTTCACAATCTTCACAAATTACTCGATGAAATGCCCAAAAGCCGTCGACGAATTTCTCCCAAATTCATCATCGAAAGGATATGCGGGTTTGTCGATGAGGGTTTCCCGTTCCCAAAAAAAAAAGAATCGGCCTTTGATGGTCCAAACAGCTAACATCAATCTCAAACAAAGCTAGTCCAGCCAGGCGAATGGGGATCAACCAAAAAAAAAGGTTAAAAGTTCCAAAAAAAAATTGCAGCAGGAGCAGTCAAGATGCAATAGTAAAAGGCTCCAATAAGTGCAGCAGAAAAAAAATATATTGCTGAAGGCAAAAAAAAAAAATCAAAAAGAAAAAAAAGCAAAAAAAAAAACAACAAAAAAATAGAATCTAAAAAAAATCATTAGCGACGGGATTCAATAGTCTCACCCCTTAAATGGCTCCAG
Organism: Stomoxys calcitrans; assembly: GCF_963082655.1. Classification (NCBI taxonomy): domain Eukaryota; kingdom Metazoa; phylum Arthropoda; class Insecta; order Diptera; family Muscidae; genus Stomoxys; species Stomoxys calcitrans. The sequence goes on along the minus strand of NC_081552.1, from coordinate 144,548,071 downwards.
AAAATTTATTGAAATAGACAATTTCACTGAGCCTAACTTCTATTTATAAAATAAAAAGCCTTGGAAATAATACGCTAATTCAGCTAATTTTCGTTAAATTGTTGCGGGAACTGCGTATACGTATACGTACTAAAAACCAATACAAAAATAAAACCTTCCTCAACACAATCAAGCCAATGCTAATATGGATCTCAAGGCCCAGATCAAGCCCCACGGAGGTCCTATACAAGCACTTGAAGAAAAACCACAACTCCGACAGACCCACCCACACTATAGGAATAGCCTAGCGGTTAGTGGCGTCGCCTTGCAATCCGGAAGCCCAGGTTCGAATCCCGGACCGGTCGAAACAAATTTTATTGTTCTAACGCCTGATGTTATTCAAACGCGTGAAAAAAAAAAATAAAAAAAATAGAAAATAAGAAAAAATAGAACAAAATTTGTAGCTAAATTGTAGCAAAAAAAAAAAAATATAAAGCAGAAAGCAGAAAACCAGCGACAAGTCACCCTACAATCCCCCCCACCAAAATCAGGTTTGGGGTTTTCAAAGAAGACCACAAAGCTGACAATGCCTGGAGCTGATTGAAATTTCTCTTACATACGAAGGTCCTTTGCATGATAAATACCAATTTTCTTCCCACTTAAGTCCTCTATTTCGTAGTAGCACGTTCCTATCTTCTTCCGGACTCTAGCTTTTTAAAAATGGTGGTGCCAATTTGGAGTTATACCCCTTTTCAAAACAGCTTTGAGAAAAATTTCTCCTGTAGACCTCTTGACCTACAATGAAGTTAACAAGCCTAGATCGCAAATTGTAATTACGTTCATTCTGCTGCCGCCGTTTCTCCATATTTTTAGAAGCTCTATCTCTGATTATATCGAAGTTATCTCCACGATCAAATTTAATAGCCCTGTCTTCTAGCATCTCCAGTTTTCTGAGCAAAGAATAGGTATGCCCATGAGTTACCATGTGTTGACCGAAAGCCATAAAGTAAGGTGTAGTGCCTATCGATGTGTGTATCGAAGAACGTAAAGAGCATGCGATGCTGCTGAGGTACTCATCCCAATTACTTTGATCGTGTTTCAAGTAAGCCCTTATTGCGGACAGAACTGAACGGTTGACCCGCTCAGAGGCATTCGATTGGGGCGAATGAACAGCCGTAAAAACATGACGGATTCCGAAACTTGAAAGAAATTTGGAAAAATTACTCGACTTAAATTGGGACCCATTATCTGAAACAATTGTTTCAGGCGTTCCAAATACATGAAAAATCTTCTGCTCCAGATACTTGGTAACCACATCAGTGGTGAACTTCTTAACGGGTTCTAAAAAACAAAATTTGGACAAATGATCGACGGTAATAAAAATACCAACATTTCCAGACTTCGATCTAGGGTAAGGACCTAAAAAGTCTATAAACAGCTTTTGAAAACATCTTTCCGTTTCCGGTGTCTTTCCCATCGGTGGACGCATAACGATGTTCGGGTGTTTAGTTCCCTTGCAAATTTCACACTTATTAACGAAGTTCCGAACGTCATTTACTAGATTCGGCCAAAAATAAAATCTTCGAATTCTTTCCAACATTTTGTTTATGCCGCAATGAGACGATATGGGGTCGTTATGCGATTTAATTAACAAGTCGTTAACCATTTCCTTGGGTATCCATAATTTCCAGGCGAAGTTATCCTGTAACTGCTCTCCGGTGCAGTGCTCCGCGCGTCTATAAAGGTAACCGTCAATAACTCTCAGATCCGGTGTCTTTACAATCGTCTTATTGACCGTTTCCAACAACCCGAGGTAATGTTCGCTCTTGAAGTGAGGCGATTCTAGATCGACAAATAATCCGGACCCATCTAAAGCCGTAGTCTCAATTCCGGACAGATCCTCCGTGTTGGCACGGGATAGTGCATCTGGAACTACATTTCTGCTACCTTTACGATGCTCTATATTGAATCTAAAGCCCTGAAGTCTCAAAGCCCATCTTGCCAACCGAGAATTGAGGTCAGTTTGGGACATGAGCCACTTCAATGACGCACGGTCAGTGATCACTGTGAACTCATGTCCTTCCACATACGCTCTAAACTTTTTAATGCTTAGCACGGCGGCTAAACATTCCTGTTCGGTGACAGAGTATTTGCGTTGGGCTTGATTGAGCTTCTTCGACATGAAGGCGATGGGAAACTCGTCGCCCTCCGCAGTTTTTTGCACCAGCACGCCTCCTATACCAGTACTGCTAGCATCACAGTGTATGTAAAACGGCTGTGAGAAGTCAGGACTATGCAGCACTGGGGCAGTGGACAAAATGGACTTTAATTCATCGAAAGCTAATTGCGCATTATCGCACCATACAAATCTACGATTAGTTTTGAGCAAATCAGTTAAAGGAGAGGTAATAGAAGCGTAGTTCCTAATGAACTTCCGGTACCAACCGGACATACCCAGAAACCGTCTTATTTGTCGGACCGAACGCGGCGGTGGAAATTCAACAATGGCAGATATCTTGTCAGGATCTGTTCGTATTACCCCGTTTCCTACGACGTGGCCAAGGTATTTGACTTCGGGAACGCAAAATTTCGACTTTTCAATATTAATAGTCAAGCCCGCCGACCGAATTCTATCCGCCACTTCCTTTAAAACTTCCATATGCCGATCGAAGGAGTCAGAGATTATCAATAAGTCATCCAGATAAACAAACACTTCCGTTCTCAAATGCGCCGGTATCACCTTGTCCATCAACCTTGACATGGTCTGTGGCGCGTTACAAAGGCCAAAGGGCATGACCTTGAAGTGGTACAAGGGACGGCCAGGAACGGTAAATGCTGTTTTATCTTTCGACGACTTATCGAGGGGAATTTGCCAGAACGCATCTTTGAGGTCCAAGCTCGTTATGTACTCGGCGCGAGGAAGTCTACTCAGGATGCCGTCTATGTGGGGCAAAGGATAAGCATCCTTGACCGTCACTGAGTTTACCTTCCTGCTATCCAAGCACAACCGAACTTTCCCAGGCTTGCGAACTAGCACCATTGGCGAAGACCAGGCACTTTCCGATTCCGATTTCCGATTATGGCTGGTGAAACCGGAAAGTGTCGTTGTTTAATCGGAGCTACGTCTCCAACGTCTATAACATGCGATATGACATTTGTTCGGCCCAAACCTTGCTTCGAAAACGATGGAAAGCTATTAATGGTAGATTGCAAACGACCACGTTCAATATCTGTCAAAGTTCCTAAGGTAGAAATCTCCGAAAGAACCGGTGAAAACAATCGGGTATTAATTTCCGATACGAGACCCATAGGTAATAAATCAAAAGCGCGCCAAAAATCGATGCCTAAGTACAAATCTTGCGACAGACCGGGAACAATATATAGTTTAATTGGCTTGGAAAGGCCTCTAAAAGAAATGGGGGTACTGATGACACCAGAAACAGGCTGACATTTGCCATCAGCTGTCTTTACAAAAGAGCTAAATTTCTTAATATCCTTACTTGACTGTCAGGATTCACTAATAGAAGGTTAGGTCACATGCAAAACACAAAGTGGATAGGCCCCATAAACATCATTAAGGATGTCAAATCTGACGATTGAAAATGTCATCATATAGGAGAAAACGTAAACAAAGAATGAATGTAAAAAGAGAACAAGTTGACATCCTCAATGCCAAGTACTGCCAAATATTAAAAAAAAAGTATATCGGCTGATCGCTTGGCTTAACCTTATTCAGTGAATCCTGCTTGACTGTAAAGCGTATAATGCAGCAATTGAACCTAAGCAACTAACAGAAGCTCCTGTGTCTAAAAGGCCGTTAATCATCTTACCAAGCAGTTCAACTTGCGCGTAAGGTCTTATATCATTAGGTTTGTCATATATGGAACTTAGCAGCAAATGCCGCGTATGATTAATTTGTCGCCAAAAATTCCTCATACGTCCGGTGGACCTCACTCTTCTAACAGAGCTAACTGCCTTACCAAAAATTTCGGCTCTTTTCGCATTATATTCCGCTAAGCGGACATGAAATGGTTTAACATATGTTGGGGGATGTGGAGAAGATTTAGGTGGCGAACTGAGTTTTGAATCAGAAACAGAACGTAAAACTTTAACATTGTTGTTCGGGACTAAATCGCATTTTCCAGTCGGACTAATTGGACTATCATTCAGAGTTGTCAAAATAGAAGGTGTAGAATTGGGTTTAAGATCAGGTTGATTGTCGACAGTATTAACAGGGCTTAATCTGTGCTCGCACAAGGATTCTTTAGGGGTTTGCACGCACCTTTCGGTGCATTCGCTGAAGAGTTTTTTGAACTACAAACAGAACACTTTGGTCTATAAACCTTTGAAGCACCGCATCCGTAGCAAAACACCCTGCGATCTTCCATACAATCGTGGTAGCGGTGCCCAGTTTTCTGGCAATTCCAACAAACCAGAGAAATAGCAGAAACCTGCTCCTCATTTTCCTCAGAAGATTCCAAAGGGGCATCCAAAATCTCGTTAATTTTGCCGCGATGGCCAACTGGTTTAGAAAAAGTCTGTTTCCTGGCAACATCTTGCATGAAAAACTCCCTACGGCGACAAATTTCACGTAAATGAGAAACAGAAGAAATGTGTAAATTGAGAATTTCATGTTGAATCTCCGGCAGAAGATTCCTTCTTAAAATTTCGACTAAAACATTCTCAGATAAAGGTTCAGATAATTTATCGGCAATGCTAACAATGGCCTCATAAAAGGTGTCAAAGGACTCACCAGACCGCTGCTTCCGGTCCCTAATCATCTCACGGAAGTCGACATCGGTGCGAGTATCACGGTACTGTTTCCGTAAAGCCCTGCATAAATCCGGCCAACGAATCCTAGAAACCGACCTGTGGTACCGCCAGTAAAAATCACTAGCCTTAGCATCAAAATGGGTAGAAATATGGCCACAAAGTAAGTCAAAATCACCATTCAGGGTTTGATTTGTCAATGCCTCAACTCTATATAAGAAATTGTCGATGGACATGCCATTAGAATCACCTGTAAATTTAATTCGCCAATTAAGAATAATATGTCCAGCCTTATCTGGACGTAAAGAAACATACGAATGGGATGATGGTTGTCGATCAGACGTAGGACCATGCCTCCTATCCTGGGAATGATTCAAAGGATTACCCCTATTATCGTCATTGTTATTCTCTGGAAAACCTAATAACCTTTCAATGGTTCGAACTTCAACAGGGGTTGAGGGTGGAGGAAAAACATGTCGGGACGAAATATTGTCCTGGGGAACAGTATTCAACCTACTAAAGCCTGCAGCCAAATTAGTCTCGATGAGACTCGACAATCTTTGACTAACAGTCGCCAACAGCTCATCATGCTGTGCCCTCACTGCCTCTTCAACCATGCTCCTAATTGGATCAGTCTGACCGGCATCAAAATTCTGGGAAGTAGACGGGTTATCACCCTGATTCATTACAGTCGCAGCTACATCTGCTTCCTCATTACTGTGAGGAGAAGTCGTATTTTGAATACCAGAAGGAGAAGTCGTATTTTGAATCCCAGCTCGAGAAGAATCAAATTCCCTAGCTCTTTGTGTCTGTGACCTGGTACCCATGGGTGATGGAGCAATTCCTGCATGTGCCGCTGTGGACATACTAAGTGAAGTCAAAACGGTGTCACAAACAGGGCAATTGGGGCACGTCTTAGTGTGATTTGTGAGACATGACTTATGAAATACGTGTCCACAAGCTGTAGTGTAAGAACAGGCCGCCTTAGCCACCGATGTACAACATATTCCGCACTCTGGATGAGGACCAGTGTTCGACAAATCTTCCGAACTATGACGTAAAGGCATTATAAAAACCAAAATGTACGCAAAAAAAAAGTTATAGTATTGATCGACCTTCACTATACGAATCCGACTACAAATTCTAAGTAACTGCCACAATATTTCGACTTCGTTCAAATATAAATAAAAAAAATATACAGTAAAACCACCCAGAAATAGCTCTTTCCTGATCCCGGGGAAATCAAAAAATTTTGAAGGGTATAAAAAAAAGTAGAAAAAATCACCAATCTCTTAAAATTCAGAAGAAATAGAAAAGAAGAAGCAAGAGTTGAGTTTAGACGGTACTAATTTGAACTTAAGACAAATAGTCTATTCCGGACTAAACTAAAAGAATATTTAGGGTATCAACATCATTAACAGCACCCTAACCGGTCTGGCACTAGCAAAAAAAAATTCCAATGACAGCATTTCCAGATTAAAGAGAAGTCAATGTTGAAAATACAAAGGGATAGATTGGGGGATGAGTTGCGAATAGGTCGGCCTGACAATAGCTTTCAAATCCATAGACAGCTTCCAAACCTATACAACAACCAACCGATAGATATAAACTGGAAAAAAAAAGATCTCTAGAGGGAAAATGAAATATAGGTAAGGACCCACACTGCCTATTTGGAATAAAACCCAAAGATGGAAAAAAAAATAATGAATAATTTGTGTGTCGGGCCCCACGTTGGGCGCCAAAATATAATGTAGCATACAACGCTAGGTCTAGTAAACCCCAAGATGGTCTGAAATGTTTGAGCTGAAATCAGCAGCACGCAGCTAGCTTCCGGCTTCTGTCTCGTCGGCAATGGGGAGGTTCTTTAAGGCTGAACACTCAAACTATGGGATGTCTACACTATATTATTTTAAAAGTGTGCGTGCGAAAGATAGAAGAGAGGGAGAGAGAAATAGAGAAAGGAAAGAAAAAAAAAAGGGGGAATTTTCAAGAGAGGGTTTTGTCTACCACCGATGCAGAGATGTTCACATCGTAATACGCCCGCCCATCCATGACCAGGACTAAAACCCAAAGTTATATCATATTTATCCATTGGTCCCACTGTACCTACCCTTCAAATGTTTGTAGCCCCGGAATCACAAAACGGAAATTTAGCTAATATTCATTATGTTGTTTATTAAACAAAATCCAAAATAATCCATTAAAATTCTAGAAAAAGCTAACTTGAACTTTCACATAACCTTAATCCTAAACAGCATTAATAAATTCATTAAAACAATTTCCAGATAATTAACGTTCATTGTGGCCTAGACCAAATCTAATTCAAGTAACAATAATTATTTAGATAGCAACTAGTCCAATAATAATTTAGGCAACAATGATTCTAAAAACAACTATCCCTTTACTTTAAAAACAGGAAACAAAACTAAAAGGCTAACAGCCTAGCTAAAGGACAAATAAACCTAACCGGTGTATGTGCAATTTCAAAGAAAAAAAACTGAAAGAAATATATCCCATTCGGATATCATGGGGTTAATTTAAATCAAATGTGCATGCAAAATTTAAATATAAAAGAAAATGTAAAAGAAAATTTAATGGCAAAAACTTTAATTAAGAATGAAAATCCATTTAAAATTTCATTCTGGTTCGGGGATATGAACCTGCGACCCACTGTGCCGTGGTGGATTACATTCGAAATGCATTGGATGTATGTATGTAGCTTTACTCAGAATTATTTCTCTGTATGGTACATTAAAGTGCACCAAGTGCTTCCTCTTCCTCCCATATACTGCCTTACCCACGAGAGTTACCAAACAAATATCATCCAAACCAAAATGGAATTATTTAAAAAAACAAAAATTATTGATCTAATTAATTAATTAGACAAAAAAAAAATAAATTTTGAAAAGAAAAATTAAATGACCGAACCCGGGCTCGATCCCACGACCTCTCACTTCAGAGTCAGCGACCCCCACCACTGAGCCAACCAACCACTTGATGGGATGATGGCTAAGCGGCCATTTGATCACTTTGAATGATATTTGCTTAGTTACACCAAAAAAAACAAGGTGAATACCACGTTGAACTTCGGTGGGTATTAAAATCTAATCAAAAAGGGTGTTTAATTACTCACTTTGAAAAATGTCCCCCGTTGAAAGATCTTTCAAGTGTTCCGGTTCCGGGATATATTCCAACACAGCGATTCCAAGGAGGTATTTAAAAGCGGATATGGACAGGAAATTGGTGAAATCAGCAACAAGCACTTACACACTCACGCATTCAATGTCTATGTTTTTTTTTCCCTTTTTTTTTGTCTTTAACCACTGTCTTTTACTTTCTTTTTAAAAAAAATTTTAATTTTTAGCACAACAGTTTTAGCTAATTTTCTTTATTTTATTTGTCTCTAGACTTTTTCTTTTTACCATTGAAATTGCACAACACTTACAAAAGTTTGAGTTCTAATTTTTTTCTATCAATATTTATAGCTATTTTTACTTTAAATAATACTTTGTTTTTTTTTTTTTTTTGTTTTTTTTTTTTTTTTACAAAAAACTTTCCGAATTAATTCAATTTTTCCTTTTTACTGTTTTCTTATGGTCTTTGGGTTTCTTTCGAAATATGTATGTTCTTTTTTTTTCCTCCCCGAAACCGTTTTCTTTTATGTATATACGTACATAATTTTTTTTGTTACAATAAAATGGACAAATTTTTTTTTTACAGGTTTTTAACCAATTTTTAAATATACTCTTTAAAAATTTTAGTTCTGGACGTTTGAGAGACTTAGTCAACAAAATTTTACACTTTCTAAAACACTTCTTGGTCTGGTAACCAGACGCAGGGCCAAGTTTTCACAATCTTCACAAATTACTCGATGAAATGCCCAAAAGCCGTCGGCGAATTTCTCCCAAATTCATCATCGAAAGGATATGCGGGTTTGTCGATGAGGGTTTCCCGTTCCCAAAAAAAAAGAATCGGCCTTTGATGGTCCAAACAGCTAACATCAATCTCAAACAAAGCTAGTCCAGCCAGGCGAATGGGGATCAACCAAAAAAAAAGGTTAAAAGTTCCAAAAAAAAATTGCAGCAGGAGCAGTCAAGATGCAATAGTAAAAGGCTCCAATAAGTGCAGCAGAAAAAAAATATATTGCTGAAGCAAAAAAAAAATCAAAAAGAAAAAAAAGCAAAAAAAACAACAAAAAAGTAGAATCTAAAAAAAATCATTAGCGACGGGATTCAATAGTCTCACCCCTTAAATGGCTCCAGAAAATTTATTGAAATAGACAATTTCACTGAGCCTAACTTCTATTTATAAAATAAAAAGCCTTGGAAATAATACGCTAATTCAGCTAATTTTCGTTAAATTGTTGCGGGAACTGCGTATACGTATACGTACTAAAAACCAATACAAAAATAAAACCTTCCTCAACACAATCAAGCCAATGCTAATATGGATCTCAAGGCCCAGATCAAGCCCCACGGAGGTCCTATACAAGCACTTGAAGAAAAACCACAACTCCGACAGACCCACCCACACTATAGGAATAGCCTAGCAGTTAGTGGCGTCGCCTTGCAATCCGGAAGCCCAGGTTCGAATCCCGGACCGGTCGAAATAAATTTTATTGTTCTAACGCCTGATGTTATTCAAACGCATGAAAAAAAAAAAAAATAAAAAAATAGAAAATAAGAAAAAATAGAACAAAATTTGTAGCTAAATTGTAGCAAAAAAAAAATATAAAGCAGAAAGCAGAAAACCAGCGACAAGTCACCCTACACTGCTACATATGATAATGCAAATAAAAACTAGAATGTTAAATTTGACAGTCCGGTGGAAGTTTGCCATGCTTTTCATTTTTTGCAAATAACGCAGTCATAGGAAAAGGGATATATGTATTTATTTTAAATGCTTATTAATACAGAAGTCATAGTGCCTTAACATGGGTCGTAACCGGGTTGATCTGATAACATATGTGTGTTGATTCACTTTTATGAACCAATGCATTATGGTTCCAAAGTCCCATTTTATTGGTCGATAAAATCCCATGGCAGCAGGTTGTATGCACCGCACTGAATGCGCCTCAATTCCGTCGTCTCAGTTCCGACGACGGAAAAGGCGACGACCTCTCCTGTGCGGCAGTATACGCAACAGCAGCATCCCAGCCCCAACATTGCCAGGCAAGTGCAGGGAAATGAATCTTTTTTGCAATTGAATTGCAATAGTCTGAGAGGCAAGATCGACGAGGTAGTGGATTTCATGAGTAGGCTGAACATTTTGGTTGAAGCGATTCAGGAGATAAAGTCGACGAACACCTGCAACCTGCAGACTTCTCACGGATACAATAAGCTACGTAAGGATCGCTTAAGGCATGGAGGATTGGAGGATTGGTCTTCGTGACACACCATTCCGGAGTGTGTGAGTAAAGCAGTCAGGTCCGGTACTGCCGAGGCAGAGCTATACAACGTGTACATACTGCCGGTTGGTAGTTGTGAACCAGTTAATGGCCATGCTTACAAGCCCGACATAAGTGGACTACTGTCTGGCCATAATCATCTAGATGCTCATCACGTTTCATGGCATTCTCCCTTAGGTAACTACCAGCGCAGATTGAAGGCTCCACGTTTTGCTCGGTGAATGAGGATGGCCCCCACTAAGATTACGAGGAGATGCAGTTTACGAGGAGAAGCAGCTCGCCAGACATTTCCATTGCATCCCCTGATCTCCTGAGTGACGAAATCTGGCAAGCTGTCATTTCTTTGGGATCAGACCCCCTCCCCATAAATCCCACCAACGACCGACCATCCGACTTCATAACCTCTGAGCGCCGATTGCGTTGGCTTCAATGAGTACACCAATAGCCGCTTCAGTGAACTGACACCCCCCTCAAATGTGCTAGTTGCCGAGAGGAAATTTCGAGACATCATTAACGCAGCTGCCGCTCGCTTTATAGCAAGGCGGATTTAAGAAGGTGGTCTCACGCAAACCGCAGTTAAAAGTCAGCCGGGTTTGATGGTATTAAGATGTCAGATTTTTATTCACCCTTATTATGTATGTCGTAGTCGAATTTCGAGAGCAGTCGTAGTCGAACTCGAATTTACATTTCGTTGGTATTATGTAAAAAAAATGACGTGAGTGTTTTTGTAATAGACGTATCCTACATATTTTAATAAATTCTGAACTACCCAGTGATAAAAACATCAGCTGATTGAAAATATTTGAGTTACAATTGCCGGCTTTTTAAACGTTTCGTAATAAAAAGTAAAAAAGTAAAATAAAAATGCTAAGTGTTGCAAATTTTTCATCTTCTGACGAAGAAGACGAAACCAATGCTTATAATCTTATTTGTTATCGCAGGCAGATAAGAATTCAGTCAAACATATTTTCCCTTCCAAGTTCAAAGTAAGTATGTTTCCTTTCACGTTTCTCCCAAATTATCAATATTTTTTTGCAGATTTGTAAGCAATTTTAGACTGAACAAAGCGTCCTTTCGGTACGTTCTAAGGACAATTTCACAAAAACTTCGTGATCCCTCCAGATCAACATGTGTGCCTAAAACTTTGCGGCTGGCAGCAACACTAAGAATACTCGCGGAAGGTAGCTACCAAAAATGAGCAGGAAACGATTTCAACGTGGGCCTGGCACAACCCACAATGAGTTGTGTCTTTCACGAGTGCATAGATGCGATGTATAGCGAACTTTGCTCCAAATGGATTACATTCAAAATGAGCGAAAGGGAAAAGATGGAAATAAAGGAACATTTCTATGGCCAAACGAGGTTTCCGGGCGTAATTGGCTGTATTGATGGCACCCATATAACGCTTAACGCTGCTCTTCATATCTGCCCATACCTTCATCCAACCTTCAGCCTCACGTGTGGGAGGGCCTAAACTATTCAGCTTCCTTTGCAAATTATTCCACTGCTCTTTAATGGACAACTTGTCTGTGTTTTTATGGTATCCTTTAGCTATATTTGGGTTTTGACACATAAAATCCACAAGAGCTTCAAATTGTTTTGGTGTCGTTTTCTTTATCCTTTAAATATGTATAATTGAATAATTTTAGGTAAACAATGCACAAATGTTTGATACTAAGACTTACGTTTTGCTGTTATTCATTTTTCTAATTATTTTTATTCAGTTTTTGTAATTTTTAATCTTGTCACTTGAAAAATTCTCTACGACTGTTTCTGTCGAATTTCTCGTTAAAAAACGGCATACATAATACCAAAAAATGTAATAGATTTTAAACATAGTCGCATTTCAGGCGAAAAACGACATATGTAATACCATTCACAATAAACGACAGGAATTCGTTGTGACTACGACATACATAATAGAGGTGATTCTCTTAGTTGTTCTTTCTCGCATATACTCTGCTTATGTACGCACACGTATACATTCACGTACACAAATTTGTTTGCGTGTGTTGGAAAAACCCTGATCTGCTTTGTTCATAAAAATATGAACACAATCTATACATTAGAATAATCTTAAGGTGGAGTAATAAAATATCTTAAGCATACTTTTCTTATCAAAATAGTTCAGGTCATTAGGATCATTTATCCCTACTCTTTCAATAGAGATTGTTTATCTCTTTACAGTTTATGGTTTCTTAATGCATATCTAATGTAGCCATAAAGTAAATGAGTTTACAAGCGATAATTGTTTAGGGTTTTCCTGCCGCGCATATGGAAGACGCTTAGGTAGTTTATGACCGGCTTATCACTTAAAAGGGACGCTGTAATTAGGTACTGTTGTTATTCGTCTAATAAGGAAGATAAGATTGTTCGCTTAGTGTAGTTTAAGAATTAGTTGGTAAGATAGTATATAAACAGGATTGAATGGCATAATAAATCAGATTTGAAGATACAACCAAACCGTACGGGTGTTTTCATTTTTCAGCTTACACATTGGTCAGCTTAACATTGGTCCTTCGAACCGGATTGAAAATCAGCGGCCGTAAAAAATATTAAAAAAAAACAGATCAAAAATAAAACAGGAAAAGGAATTCCTTAAAATATAAAGCCAAAAAAAAAAAAATCAAAAAAGCCAAGAAGAAAGGCAACTACAAAAAAAAAACAGCGCTAAGAAAATATATATGTAAAAAAAATACAAATAGCCAAAAAAAAAGAAGGCAAAAACAAAAATTAAAAAAAAAAAAAAATATATCAAAAAAAAACAAAACCAATTAATAACAGCTAAAAGGCAAATACTAAAAAAAAAAAAAAAAACAAATAATAAAAATGTCGGCAGATAGACATATTCTTTACAAAATTCAAAATAAAATCCTTAAGGAAATCATTGAGATTTCTGGAAAACTAAAGACGGAGAAGTTCAGAAAGGCTACATTGGAAAGTACGTCCAAGTCGCTAGAGAATAAAATGGAGGAAGCAAAGCTAAATAATTATAAATTAGAGCAACTTGGGCCGAATAGCGATGTCTACTTCAAGGACAACATCTGGGAGAGAATTGAGAGTTCCTATGAAAAATGCAAGGAACACATGCAACAAATTAGAGAGGAGCCCGAAAATGAGGAAACCGGAAGCGAAAAAGTGGAGCTTGCGCTACTGACAAATCCTACAACGACAACTGAGCACGAAAAGGGTGCAAGGAAAAAAGAGAACCAAGGAGCAGTAATGGAACAATTTCGGGCATTACAGGAAAACATGCTACTTCAATTTCAAACACAGCAGGAGCAACTGAAGAGACAGCAGGAGATATTTCAAAAGAAAATGGAGCAGATGCTACAAGAGCAATTATATGAGAAGAAGAGAGAAGTCACCCAGCAAGTAGAAGAGCGAGCAGCGTTGAAGGAATTGACCATAGCCACCCCACATACCAATAGTGAGAGAAAAAATGCAGTGCTGTCTCAATTCCGCAGAAGGATCATGAAGTTTTCCGATGCCATGGAAGCAGATATTTCTGGGGTCTCCATATATGCTCTAGAAAATATGAAGTCTATGTGGGAAAAACAATTCGACGACATCAAGCGGCTTCATTTGGAATTAACCACAGAACATGGAATGGAAGAAGTGGATGAAGAACTGGAAGACATAGAAGAAAAAATGAACACAAAAATACAAAATATAATTGTAAAGATGAGTGGCTTGAAAGAAGAATCACAGACTGTGGAATTAAAAAGGATAGAGATTCCATGCTTCAATGGAAATGTGGAGGATTGGAATTGCTTTCATGACCTGTTTAAGAAAATGGTAGATGGAAACTCTCAATTATCCGAAGTTCAAAAACTGTACTACCTAAAAACGAATTTAAGAGGAGATGCCTTCCGTTTAATTCAGCATCTGCAAGTCACAGACGCAAATTATAAAGCAGCATGGGAATTGCTGGAGAAGAGATATAATAATAAAAGAATTTTGTTCACGAAACTAGTGGACAAGATTCTGGATCACCCAAGTATAAACAGCCAAGTGGCGGTGGGTCTAAGAAAATTGCTAGACAGCGTGAATGAGAGTATTCATGCTTTAAAAGCAATGGATATTCCTTTAGACCATGCGGATCCAATTTTAGCCCGAATTATCATACGTAAACTCGATAAGGAGGGGCTTATTCAGTATGAGCAAAATGTAAAAAAATCTAAAGAGATTCAAAGACTGGCAGATGTGTTGGACTTTCTGGAACAGCAGTATCAAGCACTGGAGGCTTCAACAAGCAGAAAACAATTCGTACCAGGACTATTTAAGCCGCAGGATAGATCTGGAATGGCGGAAAAGAAGCAATGCCGATTCTGCAAGTTTAATGGGCATGATATTGTTGCTTGTAGGAAATTTGCGGCACAGTCATCGAACGAGAGATATAGTTGGGTAAAGACAGCGCAGTTATGCCTCAAATGTCTCAAACACGGGAAAGATAAGCGGTGTTTGAGTGATAGCAAATGTCAGAAGTGCGGATTGAGTCATAACACACTAATCCATTTGGAGAGAATCAGCAACACGAAGGCAATGCTTGGATCCGATATCACAGACCCATATGTCATCATCTTCATGGAATATGGTCATATATTTCGAAATGCGAAGTTATTTGGATGCTTTGGAGCTTGCAGCAAGATTACTGGACAAATCAAAAGAAATATGTCCGAGACTCCAAACATTTCAAGATCAGTGCTGGTCAGTTATAAGGAACATGGAATACAAAATAAGTAAAATAAAGGCGAATAATCGTTTATTCATGAAAGAAGATAGACGCCAGAAAAGAGGAGCTCCATTGAAGTTCGTAGGCTCTTTTCAACATTGGGTTTTCGGAGTGATGGACGACGAAGATCGCGTGGCAATGGAAAACAACGTGAGAAACCTATTAGCGAACCAGCATGATCTTAAAGAACTAGAAAGGAAGCAGACATCTGTAGTTGATGCTACGGTCAATCTGCTAAAGAGAACGACAGATGAAGTCAATTCGCACTTTACGGAAATGAAGTGCAAAATTGAGAACATAAGCGCCACAATGAACGAGAATTATTACGTTTATAGAGAATCAATTCGGTTCTTTATAATCACCAAAGAAATACACGAGAGTATCACAGAATGTGACGAGACGCAGAAAGAGGTCATCGACGTATTGTTGGAAGTGAACAATGGTCACTTTCACCCCGTGCTCATGAGTCCCAGTCAACTGCAGTCTGAGATAATAAGAATACGTAATGCTCTACCAGAGAAGTATGTTTTACCCGGTAAAAGCACTGGTGCAGAACTGAAGGAGGTGTTGCATTTAATGAGAGGTCATGGGATGTTTGTAGGCACTCAGTTGGTAATCGACTTGAAAATACCTCTTTTCAATAGGCAGTCATCGCAACTATACAGAGTTATTCCGATACCGTTTGAACGAAATAATGTCGTCATGATAGCGAGGACAAAGGCACCGTATATAGTGTACAATTTCGAATTGGATTCATTTCACTATCTAACGCAAGCCATGTTGAACGAGTGTAAAGGCACCTTGGATGATGAAATTGTTTGCGAAGAAAATTTTCCGTGGAGAGATGCGTCTACAAATGATTGCGAGTTAGCTCCTCTGAGGCCACACATAAACTTGAAGTGCACTTACGATGAAGTAGAAAACAGTCCATATTTTATACAGCTCAAACGCAAGGCAAACTGGTTATTCAAGATATTTGCTAACACAACAGCTCACGTGAAATGTTCGGACAAACAGCAAACCCTAATGGAGCTTCCACAGCAAGGTATTTTAGTCCTAGAGCCAGACTGTGCGGCAAGGATAGACCAAATCACATTGGTGGCGGTCCATCAGCAAAAGGATGAGATATCTTCCAAATTTCCCTCAGTTCTTTTGAAGGATGTGAGTCCGGCTGAAAGAGAAATCATAAAACCCCTTGGAAATGTACTGGTCAATCATCACGAAGAGGTCAACGAACTGAAGAAGGTCGTGGACAATTTAAAGAAGGAAGGAATAAAATTAAGAGGCTTAGAGTTCCATCATTGGTCCGGTCATTTGGCATTTATTTTAGTTATAATAATATCAATAATTCTAATAATTCTATGCATAAGAGGAAAGATAAGGAAGAGGCGCATAGCTGCAATTCAGTTCCCAGGGGTGCCGACGGTCTAGAATGTTTATTTGCCGGCCGGGAGAATGTTCATAAAAATATGAACACAATCTATACATTAGAATAATCTTAAGGTGGAGTAATAAAATATCTTAAGCATACTTTTCTTATCAAAATAGTTCAGGTCATTAGGATCATTTATCCCTACTCTTTCAATAGAGATTGTTTATCTCTTTACAGTTTATGGTTTCTTAATGCATATCTAATGTAGCCATAAAGTAAATGAGTTTACAAGCGATAATTGTTTAGGGTTTTCCTGCCGCGCATATGGAAGACGCTTAGGTAGTTTATGACCGGCTTATCACTTAAAAGGGACGCTGTAATTAGGTACTGTTGTTATTCGTCTAATAAGGAAGATAAGATTGTTCGCTTAGTGTAGTTTAAGAATTAGTTGGTAAGATAGTATATAAACAGGATTGAATGGCATAATAAATCAGATTTGAAGATACAACCAAACCGTACGGGTGTTTTCATTTTTCAGCTTACACATTGGTCAGCTTAACATGCTTGATGGCATGATGGCAGCTTCCACCATTTGATTTGTGGTTGTTGTACAAATGAAACCACCTTTAATTGTTTCACCATTGCTTTATACCAGCCGGTTGAATACCCCAAGTGCGACTTAATTTCCCGGCGCAGGCAGTGGTAGGCAGACGAGCGTGATGGAATTAGTTGCACGGACACCACTAACCCCAGAATCAGCGAGCTGAATTTGGAAATAAAAAGGGTAGTCAACGAACATAATCTGGACCATTTGGAGCAATGTAACCAAGGTACCGCTTTAGGCAAGCTGTGGTCTACTGTTAAGTCACTCTGGAACCCCGGTAGACAGGACCTCAGTCACTTTTGGCGACGTATCTGTGACTGATCCGATGAGGTGCGCCAGGTTGTTCACCCGTCAATTTATTGTGCATTCCCAGAGCGACAGGGCTAGGAGGAGAGCCATTCGACGTATACGTGGTCTCCGAGCCGAAGAACAGCCATCACAATTTACCGTGGTCGAAGTTACGAATGTCATCCGTGGCGCCAAGTCATCCAAGGCGTTGGGCTCCGACGGAATCTCAACACTGATGCTAAAAATCTAAATCAACCTGTAGTCGAGTACCTTACAACTGTCCTCAACCTATCTTTGAACACTCTTATTGTGCCCGATGTTTGGAAAATGGGCAGAGTGATCCCTACATTCACCGGTAGCCAAGACACTAGAGGAACTATTCCTCCCGAGCCTCGTAGGAGAATTTCCATTCGTCGAGCATCAGCATGTATTTCGAAGACTGCATAGCACAACAACTGCTTTGAATGCCATCACCGCACACATCTGCCGTCGTTTCAATGAGCCCGGGCCATGTGATGGGATGGACCTCGTAGGACTGGACCTATCAAAGGCATTCGACACGGTCAGCCATGCCAAACTATTTGATGACATCGCCAATACGTCCCTCCAGCCAGGCCTGATACGCTGGGTGGCGAACTATCTGTGTGGTGGCCAGTCATTTGTGGAATTTAGGGATAAAAATCGAAACACCTTTGAGTGAAACAGAGGGTTCCCCAAGGCGGAGTGATATCTCTGGCACTGTTTAACCTCTACCTAGAGCGTGAGGTCCAGCGCTACAAGTGAGAACCTCTAGATCAAGCGGCATATTAAGCGGGTTTTGTTTAGAAAAAGATGACAGTCATAGTTGACTATTTAAACATATAAAGCTTCGAATCTTGGTTTTTCTAATTCAAGAGATCCTCGATCCTTCCATCCCAAAACAAGCACATATTTTGTGTCTTATGCTCTTTGTATTGCTTGTATGCCAAATTTTGCCCAATGTCATGGTCACATATTTCAAATAAATATTGTAAAAGCTAGAATAAATGATCTGAGGTTTTATGCAGAACTATCTAGCGCACATTTTTTCAAAATCGAAAATTCTTTGAAAATTGTGGGCGCTATTGGAGTTTTGCACTGATCTATCGGCGGTGACATTTGGTCATAAAATCTGAGCTGGATTTGGCACTGATTGCCAACACACTATTTATAGGCTGATCCATGACATAATATACAAGTGGTGTACCGTAAACAGCTGAGTACAATTTTTTCTCGCGAAGTGCACTATCTGTCAACAAGTTTTGGTTGTGTATGTGTATTTTAGTTGGGAACCATACCACACAAAACAACGAAAAATTGCGCGAACTAGTCACATACACAAAATCAGAGTTGCACTAATCACTGATTTCGATAGATAGTGCACCAAATATTTTGTTGTTGGGCAACTGTCACTACCTGTAAATGAACATATCTTGGGCTGATCCCAGCCTTTCAAAGCCTGCAAAGTGTGGTTGTCTTTGCAAATATTTTAGTTTTAAAGTGAAAGTTTTGGACGAATCCGCTTCAATATTTTTATTACATTTTTTCATTTGCTTTTAAATAGTTTTATGATTTCAACAGGTTATTGTTTGTGTCGGTCTATTGGTTTTAAATGACTTTTATTTCTTGTATAAGATTTTTCACAAACAAACTGAAAACATTAAGCAACTATATTTGCCGAATATTTCAAAAAATAAATGATGACCAATTTTTACGATGAACCATCTATTGTACATTCTGCTTAAATGAAGTAGCTAATATCATCTTTGAACTTAATTAAAAACAATCGAAAATCCGGTTGTGTTGGGAAAGAAGTCCGTTAAGAATTGCATCAAACTATTGTCCGTGATATAATAATTACCAGGTAGTGTACCGTATGCAGCTGAGTAGAATTTTTTCTCGCGAAGTGCACAATCTGTCAACGAGTTTTAGTTGTGTGTGTATTACAGCTAAACACAAAAACATACGAAAAATGGCGCGAACTAAATAGTTACATACTCAAAATCAGAGTTGCACTAATCATTGATTTTGACAGATAGTGCACTCAATATATTGTTGTCGGGCAACTGCCACTACCTGTAAATGAATATTGTACATCTTGCTATTGTCGTATATGCTTCTAATTTCCATCATGTTTTATAAGTCCTAAAGCTTTCCTAATTTATTGGGGATAAAATAAGAAAAGGTGGTAGAACTAGAATCAGAAACACGAAGAGATGTCTACGTTATTGTAGTTGTAAACTTTTTCTTTCTTTGCCCACTAATTGATGTCAAATGGCTTAGCGGCAAACGTAATAATCAATGTAATATCAACCAATGTAATATCAAGCTTGCTCTCATAGATAAAAGTCTGCTGTCTATCATGGTAAAACAATAGCTGTGTTTGGGAACTTATTAATTTGTGCAAATATGCACACATTTTTAACGGAAGTCGCATACTTTATTTGCCAGCAGAAGAGAGCGCGAGAGAAAGCAAATTTTGACAGTTAGAAAACAGAGAACCTGCAAATTCCTACTGGCACTTTTTTTTGCCAGCAGAAATTTGCAACTTTGAACAGATGTTTTGTAAAGGTCTGCTGTTTTATAAAAAGCAGCTATTACATGAAAATACAAAAGATAACACCAAAATGGATCAAAAAGGTAGAGGTAAGTAAAAAAAATTGTTTATTGGTTATCATTAAATTTGTTAAATTTTTATATACTTTTTATGAAGATTCAAGGCAGCAGCTAGTGTTCAGGTACAGAAAACTCGCCAAATAAAGTTGTAATTTTACCTCAAGTCGGTTGTTCTACATTAAAAGGTAAGTGCAAAATTTGCGGAATTATTTGGAAAATGTTGAAAAACTAAAACATTGTACTCTTCTAGACGCCAAGAAAAAAGCAATGATCGGTTTCTTAAGTGTTTTGATGGAATCATCCTCATCAGAGAGCTACGATGAAACCAACACCGTTCCTTTAAATTTGTTAAGGAGGGAAGATTCTGCCGTAGTATTTAGTGGGCCTGGCTGGGCAGTTAAAAGTTAGGTATAGTGCGATTGAAAAAAAATTAGTGCAAATTAGTCTGCCAATTGTGAACGAATACAGATATCTTCAATGAAAACACAGCGTCTGTAGCCGCTGCATGGCCAAATAGAAAGCTCCCTTAGCCTCACATCAGTGGTCGCAGCAATTTGTCTAGCCACAATATCCAGAAGCATTAGCTGGTTAGTCCACGGTTCTTTTCCCAGCATACCAAGTGCTGCCGACAAGGGACTTGAGAACGTTGTTTCTACTTTTGTGTACGGTGATGACATGTAACGCAGTTGTATTTCTATGCGGCCTTCAAAATGCATGCTGATGCTCGTCGAATGGAAATTTTCCAACGGGAGAATCGGAATGAGAAGTCCCTCTTGCGTCTTGGCCGCTGATGAAAGAAGACAGATCGGTCTGTACGACTTCCCCTTGCTCGTGTCCTTTCCAGGTTTCAGAAGCGGGATCACACTGCCCATCTTCCAAACACCGGGTACCATAATAGTGTTCAGACAGACAGAATGCAAACAAAAATCTAACAACTTAATACCGTCAAACCTAGCCGGCTGTTAACAGCTGTTCGCGTGAGACCACCTTGTTAAATCCGCCTTGGCTGTCTATGCTATTTTAACACATTTTCTCACTTAAGGTGGGTCTTAAGTTCGTGTTTCACACTGAAAATAAATATTTTTTACGATTACTTTTTGTACATAATATATTTTGAAGCAAAGAGACTTTCTGATTTCATTCATTAGGGTATTCCCATTATAAACGATAAAATGTTAATAAAACTTTTACGTTATTAATGATATTTTTGTAGTTTTTCAATAAATTAATCTTGAGAAACATGGGTATTTCACTGTGAATCACGATCTAAGTATCCACATTTCTGTAAAATGCAATTTGACCCGTCAAATTTCAATAAAGATTTTCGTACATAACAAAAGGAAATCATTATTTGCAAAATCCTTTCATTGTCAAAAGATTTTCTTGAAAGAAAATCAAAAAAAAGTAAATTTTAAAATTGTTTATAGTTTTAACTAATATTTTACTGTGTCCAACTCTACGGTCAAAGACTACAGAACTAATAAATTTGTACTAGAATCAACGCTGCTTGCTATTGACTGATAGATTTCGAGAGGTATGTATAGAGGTATCCTACTGAAATTGGGATTGGCGTAAGTGGACGACTAAAACTAGTTAAAAAACAAATTTTCCCATGATATAAGGTCATGTTTTGAGGAAAATGGCTTTTCGAAAGTCGGCAATTTTTTTACATCTAAAAATAACCAACAAAAATTTGTCTCAAAATTCTTAGGAGTTAGATTTCTGGAATCCATTTAGTGCCTTGTTGCATTTGATGGTTTCTTTATTAAAAAAAATTATGGTGTTTTTTATGCCAATGTAATAAAATGCACATTTCTTCGCTAAATGGTTATAAAACATTAAAAAATGATTTATTTTGTTGTAAATAAATTGTGGCTTAGGTTAGGTTAGGTTGAAAAGAGGGTGCAGATATTATTACGCCACATGCCACTATGGACATACACCTAAGACGGTACTCGGCTTGTTGTGCGCTCTAGAAACTATAAAGTAACCTCAAAAAAAATTAATTTAGGAATTCCGTACTATTTACAAAATCGTTAATTGTTTTCAATACCACTCCCCTAAGTTGGTTCATGTCTGGTATTGTGTCTCTACCTAAGTGCCGGTATCTGTTAAACAAGAAAGCTGGGCGATGACAAAGGAAATTCTCTAATGTCTGATCATCTTCCCCGCATGACCTGCACATGCTATCACTTGCCGCACCGATTTTACATAAGTGAGCTCGCAGTCCTATGTGTCCCGTTATGATACCAATAGCTATACTGACCTCCTTCTTACTTCCTTTCAGAAATAACCTCGTCTTCTCACGATCTGGATCCCCCATAGGTTTTTCGCCGTCCTACCGATCGTTTCGCTGCTCCACAAAGTCGAGCATGCGTCGCCCACTCCCTTAACTCGGACTGCGTTGAACCGAAAGCATGACATAATTACCAGGTAATGTACCGTTAACAGCTGAGTAAAATTTTTTCTCTCGAAGTGCACTATCTGTCAACGAGATTTGGTTGTGTGTGAGTGTTATAGTTAAGAACTACAACACACACAAACAACGAAAAATGGCGCGAACTAGTAACATACTCAAAACCAGAGTTGCACTGATTTTGACAGATAGTGCACTCAATAGTTTGTTGTTGAGCAACTGCCCGCAAGGTTGCGGGTTAACCAAGTTTATTGACGGCAGTCCTCTGGCCTTCACCGCCAAATCGTCTGCCCTTTCATTTCCCCTTACTCCGTTATGGCCCGGCACCCAAACGATGCGGATTTTGCCATCCTCAGAGAAGGCGTTAATCACCTTTTTACACTGCAAGACATGTCGTAACCTTACCGTCCTGGTTGTTATTGCCCTTATGGCAACTACGGCTAGTGTAACCGCAGTGGCTGTCTCACACTTTATCTGTATATCAATGGGTCGGATATCTTGAATACTCTCCAGTGCCATAGTGGGCGTGGTCCACATCGCTCCGCCTATGTCAAGGCAACATGTTCTCTGAACCTGTTGCATGGTTCTTATGTTGCACTTTTTCTCCATCGTAGTCCACCAAACTACTGAGGTATAAGTAAGAATTGGTCTAATCACGCTCCTGTAGAGCCAGTGGACTATCCTCGGATTCAGGCCCCATTTCGAGCCTACGGCCCGTCTACATAGTGCCCAACATCTGTGATCTTTCTCAGTACGCTCCTGAATGTGAAGTTGTGGCTTAGGAAATAAAAAGATTTTTTTCTACATAAATGTAATTTTGTAGTATTTGTATTTGTAGTATAAAACATTTAAAAGTCAGCAAAGGGTTTTTTTTGCTATAAGCGATTGACTGGTTACCCGTATCGCGATTTCAATTTCGACCAAGAAATGTTATCAGCTGGCGATTTTTTTTTTAATTTTCTTAAAAAAATAAAAATGCTTTAAATTATGAATATATGAAATTTTATCTAAATTGGAAAAGGGAATCAAGGGTCAAACGTAATCAATTAAAAGTTTTTCTCTATAAATACTTAATGAAAATTGTCTACAGAAAAATTCGAGGATGCCCGGGCCTGAGCAACATTTTGCCTTTAGACAATATTTCATTTCATTAAATGTCCTTCAAGTTTTATCTTTACGTAGAAAAAAATTGTGTTTTGTTTTGTGATTTTTCAAAAATGATTCCTAGGGGGGTCCGGCCCGCGCGTACCCTCTCTCTTAATCTAATTTTCAGAAACGCCAGATCCTGGAGATGGGTGGTGCGATTTAAGCGGAATTTGTGTGCTCTCTTATGGTAACCTAAAATTAAACATTCGGCATCCAAATTTCGGATGTGGTACCTAGGGGGACCGCCCCACCCCCAATACTACCAAATATATATAGAGACCAATCACGACAATATGGGACACAAATGAAAGGTATTTAAGATTACAAAATGGATCTGATATCCAACTGTTGGACCAAGTGTTTGGGGGACCACCCCAACCCCCAAAACATCCTTACATCGAGCATATTTACCCACCATGGCAATATAGAAATGAAAGGTACATGCGAATAGAATACGAATCTTATATCCAAAAATGAGACCAAGATTCTGGGGGTCCACCCCTTCCCAAAACACCCCCAAAACAGGACTTATTTACTGACCATGGCAATATAGGGCTAAAATAAAATCTATTTGAGTGTAGAATACGAATCTGATATCCAAATGTGGGACCAAGTGTTCGCCCCTCCTCAAAGACATGACCCAAAGAGGACAAAGTTTCTATGGGGCCACCGCAACCCCATAACACTACCCAAATAGGATGTATTTGCAGACGATTGCAATATGGGGCTCAAATAGGAGGTATTTTAGAGTGGGACACGAATTTGATATATTTTTCAAGGCCGAGTCACTGAGTGGCCGCCCCATCCCCCAAACCGGTCATGTTTGTCGACTATGGAAATATGGGGCTTAAATGAAAGGTATTTGGGAGTAGACCACGAATCTGATATCAACATTCGGCACCAACTATCTGGGGGCATCCCAACACCATAAAAACCCCCCAAGTAGGACGTATTAGCTCGTCAAGACAATTTGGGTCTTCAATACAATTGAGCACGATACCGATAGCTTTTAGGGTCCATACCCCAAACCTGATATATTTGCTGACTTTTACAATTAGAAAACAAATGTTATAACCAATTTTGGGGTCAAGTGTTTGGGGGACGCCTCATCCTATAAACTCTACTTAAACCAATGGCAATTTGGGGTTTATATAAATGGTATTTGAGAGAAGAGCACGAAGAGCACGGTGATCTTTATCAGAGATTTAAATTTTGAAACAAAACAATCGACTTTTCCTTTACAGCGCACAAGTTCAACTGAAAGAAAATCTTATATATAAAAATCAATTTGTGTTTGTTTGTAGGTTTGTTTGTTTGTATGTTTGTGTGTTCCTTATAGACTCAGAAACAGCTGAACCGATTTTCTTGAAATTTTCACAGATGGTGCATAATGATCCCGTGGTGAAAATGGGGTACTAAATTTTTTGATATCTGACGGTGGGGCGGACCCTCCCCCTTACCCTAATTTTCAGAAACGCCAGATCTCAGAGATGGGTGGTGCTATTTAAGCGAAATTTTGTGTGCTCTCATACAGTACCCTAAAAATAAAAATTTGGTCCAAATTTCGGATGGGGTACCTAGGAGGGCCGCCCCACCCTAAAACCTACCAAACATATATTTACACCAATCACGGCAATATGGGACTCAAATGAAAGGTATTTAGGATAGGAACAGGACTTATTTAGTGACCATGGGAATATGGGTCTTAAATAAAAGGTATTTGAGTGAAGAATTAGAATCTGATATCCAAATATGGGACCAAATTTTGGGGGGCCGCCTCTCCCCAAAAACATCCCCCAAAGGGGACAAATTTACGACCATAGCAATATGGGGCTCAAATGAAAGGTCTTTGGGAGTAAAGCACGAATCTGATATCAATATTTGGGAAAAGTGTCTATGGGGCCATTTTTAAAGTGGAACACGAATCCGATATATATTTTCAAGGCCAACTCACTGAGTGGCCGCCCATCCCCCAAAACACCCCCGGTCATGTTTGCCGACTATGGAAATATGGGGCTCAAAGTAAAGGTATTTGGGAGTAGACCACGTATCTGTTATCAACATTAGGGACCAACTGTCTAGGGGACGTCTCACCACCATAACAACCCCCAAATAGGACGTATTTGCTCACCAGGACAATTTGGGTCTTAAAGAGAGTGGAACTAAATATTTATAGTTTTTAGGGCCAATACCCCAAACCGGACATATTTGCTGACTTTTGCAATAAGGAGTTTAAATGAGATTTGAAAACGAATTTGATATCCAATTTTGAGGCCAATAGCAATATGGGGTTCAAATAAATGATATATAGATATATGAGAATAGAGCACGTTGCTGATATATTTTCCGGGCTTAGAGTTTTGGGGACCACCCCAATCCCCAAAACACCTCTAAATCGGGCATATTTACCGACCATGACAATGTGGGCCTAAATGAAAAGTATTGGGGGGTAGAGTAAGAATTGATACCAATTTTCTGGGAGTCTACCCCTTTCCCAAAATACCCCACGCAGAGCAATTTTTTAGTGACCATCGCAATATGGGGCTCAAATAAAGGTATTTGGGAGTAGAATACGAATTTGATATCTAAATGATTTTGGGGCCATGTGTTTGGGGGACGCCTCATCCTGTAAACTCCTCTTAAGCCAGTGGCAATATGGGGTTTAAATAAAAGGTATTTGAGAGAAGAGCACGATGCTGATATTTTTTCAGGGCCAAGTATCTGGGTGTACACCTTATATCCAAACTTAAATTCGTAGACCAATATTGTTAAACTTTAAGTCAAGCGATATACTATTTTCGTAGCATGGTATTTCAAAAAAAAATCTTTAATTTTCGAAAATAAATATTCCAAAGAAACTTTGGTTCCATATAAAGTAAAAGAAGGCGCAGCGGAGCGGGCCCGGGTCAGCTAGTTACAAATAAAACACCAACACCTGTTTTTGTGACCTCGAGCCAAACCAAGAAGACAAAGTTATAAAATTCCTAAAGTCAACAATAAAATCACAGAAAATACATTTATGGCAATAATCCTACTTCTTTTGACAGTAAGTGCTATTTTATGCCAAAATCTTTAAATCCAGCTTTCTTCGCTAAATGTTCATAAAATATTAAGAAAATGATTTTTTTTTTGTTAAAGGGGCTTAGGAAATAAAAAGATTTTTTATTCAAAAATGTTTAAAATTCGAAATATTTAAAAAAAATGGATGCGTCAATGTTATGAATATATAAAATTTCATTAAAATCGGACAATTAAATCGAGGGTCAGGTGTAATGGGTTAAAAAGTTGTCTTTAAAAATATTTAATTTTATTTGGGACTGGTAAGCTTAATAAAAAGACTTTGAATATGTTTATGAAAAATGAAGTATCACAATTTGCAAAATTTTATTGAAATTTTGGCTTAAAAAATAATCTCTTTTTACTGACTTTTTTTTTATAAAATTTTGTCTTTAGGAAAAATTTAATTAAAATGTTATCCTTGGTAAAAATTTTAAAGAAATTTTGTCTTTAAAAAGTAATTTTGAGGGGGTCCGGTCCGTGCTGAAGTTTTGTCAGTAGAGAATGTTACGCTAAAATGTTGTCTTTAGAAAAGTTTCATTTGTTGAGAAAAAATTTGATAAAATTTTTATTTTTACTAAGAATTTCATTACAATTTTGTCCTTAAGAAAAATAATTTTAAGGTCGGCCTGGTCTCAGCAAAATGTTGTCTTTGTAGAATACTATAAATATGAAATTTTTTCATTGTAAAAAATTTTGCTGAATTTTTTTGTTTAGAAGAAAATTAATTTAAATTTTTTCTGCAGACAAAATTATTTTGTCTACGTCCCTGAAAGGAACTATATGCAAATCTTAACCGATTTTCTTGAAATCGGCAACATCTGACATCCCAATCGGATCTTGTTTGTAGGCGTTATAGTATTAAAAAGCATTAAAAATATTTTCCAAAGCATATATATATATATATATATATATATATATATATATATATATATATATATAATATTAATAAAAAATAAAAAAAAAATATTTTTTCATATTCACCAAATATCTCCATTTCAACTTCCTTCCGTCATAAGCTGAATTTCAATAAAATCGACATTAAAAAAACATTAATCAAAGAGCTTTTGTAA
This sequence comes from Stomoxys calcitrans, assembly GCF_963082655.1. Classification (NCBI taxonomy): domain Eukaryota; kingdom Metazoa; phylum Arthropoda; class Insecta; order Diptera; family Muscidae; genus Stomoxys; species Stomoxys calcitrans. The sequence continues at coordinate 144,520,590 of NC_081552.1, read as the reverse complement.
TATCAATAAATAGTATAAACAATATATGTATCAGATATATAAGTCACATTTACGGAATTTCATGAAGATCGGCCTGTCCGTCGACACTCTTGAGGTTAAATTCCTCACTGTGCTTCTTTCGGGTACTTTGTTTGCCTGCAGAAGAGAGAGCTTCCAAATTTCTACTGGAGGTTTTTTCCCAGTAGAAATTTGCAGCATCGGACAGCTGTTTTAAGAAACCGGCTGCTTAATTCAAATAAATAGCAAAAGAGAGCAAAGGCTGTTCTAACTTTCATGCTAGTTTTTACTGGAAAAATACCCGAACAGACCTAGTTGGTAGTAATTGGACGTATCTTTTTTTAGTTAAGTACGTTATTCCAGACTTGTATTAGTTGGAGTTGTGCTGTAGATTATATGTGTGTACGTGTACTCAAAAATTTGTGCAAATTTGCACAAATTATTACTGGAAGTCGTTCGCGTCAGCGTTTGGTAATTGAGAGCTTGTAAATTTCTACTGGAGGGTTTTTTTCCATCAAAAATTCGCAGTATCGAACAGCTGTTTTATGAAGTTCAGCTATTTAATTCAAATAAGTAGCGAAAGGGGATAAAGTCTGTTTTTACTCTCCTGCAAATTTTTACTGCAAAAGTACTCGAACAGACCTAATATGTATTAAATGAACTTTTTAAGGGTTTCCCTTATATGTCACTGCAATGAAATGCGTTTTCGGAACCAAAGAGAACAAATAGTTAAAAATTTAGCACTGAAAAAACGTTATTTATTAACAATTAGTAATAAAAGTTTTTTTCGTTAAATCGTCAACGTTTTCGGAACCAAAGAGAACATTTTTTATTAACTATTCGTAATAAAAGTTTTTTCGTTTAATCGTCAAATTGGTGACGTATTGGGTTGCCCAAAAAGTAATTGCGGATTTTTCATATAGTCGGCGTTGACAAATTTTTTCACAGCTTGTGACTCTGTAATTCCATTCTTTCTTCTGTCAGTTATCAGTTGTTACTTTTAGCTTGCTTTAGAAAAAAAGTATAAAAAAGTATATTTGATTAAAGTTCATTCTAAATTTTATTAAAAATGCATTTACTTTTTTTTAAAAAATCCGCAATTACCTAATATCCTCTGCTACAAGGCGTTAAAAGACTGCAAAACTATCAGCTTTCTAGATTCATAGTTATTAAATAGTTTGTACTGTAAATGTAGAATAAATGTATCGTAAATGTAAAGAGGCAATTATGCATTTGACATTAAAAATGAAAAAAATTTGTTAACAAAAAAGAAGTGGTGCGAAAAGTCGAGACGTCTCTCCTACTAAATGAGTACGCGATGGCTGCTTTCCTGAATATTGAGTGGACATTTAATAACGAGGAGATGGGTCGACAGTCTCCGTCCTAAGCCGCACGTGGTCCAACTTAGTTTCTCCTTGTGTGACTGTATGCTAAGTGAAAGGGCTATAAACGCGGACTTCGGAGATAATGTAGTCAGAATGTTAGTGGTAAGGGGAACGCGTCCAGGATGGGTTGTTCTCGGGATTTGCTTCTCGCAAATCCTGTGTTTGAAGAGAACGATACCTCGGTCTTTATAGATACAACGTGATGGAGACAAGGACTGGAATGTGGCCATACACCGACACACAAAATATCGGTGCTTCAGTGAGACTGCCGGATGAATGTACGTTTTTTCGGGCAGAGCTTGTCCTGTCCTGGTCCATTATGTGTGCCAGTATTTCAGTTGACCGCTTGTCGCTCGCTGGCATGATGACGTATGCGCTGCTAATGCTCGCCGGATGGGGTGGTTTTTTGCGCAAGCATATCACCGTAGCAGAAACATAAAAGTTTTACATGCCAGGCTATCTATAACTAAAAGGAAATGAAAAATAGGAATGTATGTTTGGCCCGAGAAAGAAACGTGCTGATCTAATAAGGCAAACTAAAAAGAGGAAGCACCACACCTAACTGTTAGAAAACTTCTCGCATGATGTTCCGGCGAGGATTATGCTCTCCCTCTGGAGTCGGAGCTTCACCATAGAAACGTTAACTTCTGTTGCCCCGTACATACCTCTTCATCTTATCCCCTTCCTATCCTATTCTATTGTAAGATCTACAGGATCTTAATCAAAGACATCATCTTTGTTAAACGTTTTCAAGATCGTTTTTATTTATTTCCTATAAGAAGGACTCATTCTCAGGGTATGTGGGAAACAAATCAAAAATTCAATTAAACAAAATATTTGTGAAATCCATTCGTTATTCGCAAAGCTATTTTTAAATCCATTTATAATCAAAAGTAAATTCTTTGACTAATAATAAAAAGTTAAAATTATAATAAATTAAATTAAATGTTACAATAGAAAGGCATTTAATAATATGTATATGTGTAGGGTAAAGCTGATTGCATCTAGGCTTCTCTTCTGCCAGGGAATTTACAGCCAGTCTCTCGTTCCACCTAGACGCTTACTTTCTGTCTGTCCGTTCAAAAATCGTAATGTTATAGGTATGGGTCGGATTATCAAAATAAAAGCTTTTTCCTAGTCTGGTTTCTGGTTTTTATTATTTCCTTTTCTTTAGACCATTATATTCATCAAAGAGGACAGCATTTGTGGTCTAATTGGCCGGGACCAAAATCTCTAATAAACTTTCTACCTGCCTATATCGAGCTCTTTCTATTGGGGAAAGGCAAGGACCGTAAAAGATTTGGAAGCGCTCCAAACAAAAAAAAAAAAAAACAAAAAAGATAAGTTTGATATAACGAAGACAATGCCTACCTTTGCCAAAATTATTTTTTTTTTATTTTGTCTTTCTCTTTAATTTTTTTGCAGATCAGGACGGTAAGGTCACGAACAGTCTTGCAGTAGAAGAAGGAGATTAACGTCCTTGGCGGTGAAGGCCAGAGGACAGCCGTCAATAAACTTGGTTAACCCGAAGCCTTTCGAGTCGACGCAATCGAAGTTAAGGGAGTGGGCGACGAATGCGCATGCAACATTGTGGAACAGTGAAACGGTCAGTAGGACGGCGAAGATCCTATGGGGGGATCCAGATCGTGACAAGACGAGGCTATTTCTGAAAGGAAGCAAGAAGGAGGTCAGTATAGCTATTGGTATCATAACGAGACACATAAGACTACGAGCTCACTTACGTAAAATCGGTGCGGCAAGTGATAACGTGTGTAGGGCATGCGGGAAAAATGATGAGACGTTGGAGCATTTCCTTTGTCATTGCGCGGCTTTCGCGTCTAACAGAGACCAGCACTTAGGTGGAGACACATTACAGACAGGAGCCAACTTAGGGGAGTGGTATTGAAAGCAATTAAGGATTTTGTAAGTAGCACGGCTTTCCTAACTTAAAATTTTCTTCTTACAGGTAACTTTATAGTTTTTAGAGTGCACAACAAGCCGATTGCTGGCTTAAGTATATGTCCATAGTGGCACGGGGCGGATTAATATATGCACCCTCTTTTGAACCTAACCTAACTTAGTCCGCCCGTCCAAGGTTTGTGTCCTGTTTACCATATTAGGTCGTAAGCAATCACCTGGGACACTTCGGATTGCAAGTGCCTTCTGAAGAATCCCACGCTGGGATTTTCTTTTTTAAAATTCAATAAAGTTCAATTCTGTGTGTGTTTTCTTTCTACACAAGTTTTTTTTTCTTCTTTCTTATATGTCAAGGCCAGGAATTTTAAGTTCAGTTCGGTAAATTTCAATTCAACACTTATTTCGTTTACTTTCCTGCCTTGGCAATAACTCACATTAATGTCGAATAATTTCCAATTCCACAGATTAGAATACTGTCTAATTATTACAACTGTCTTGCTTAGCAGCCGTCAAGCATCAACAAATATAAAAAAAAACGTTGACAAAAAGTATGATTTTGAGTTTTCTTTTACGGCGTTTTGTTGTTATTGTTGTCAGTTGATTAATGGCAAGTGTCACTAAATTCTCATCTCCGGCTGCTTCGACGTCTCAAAAGGAAAAGAAAGATTTTTCCCTAGGCGTATTTATCAGGTGGCCGCATCAACCCAGCTGAGAGAATTTGATATGTCAACTCATTCTTTAATTCGCCGTACAAAAATATAAACTTCAAAATAAATATGGCACGGGGCTATCAACCTCATTCAGTTAGTTTTACTCAGGGAACTTAGGTCTATTGTGTAGCCCCCGAAAGATTCAAAAAGCGCAGAAGAACATTGATTAAATAAAGGAGATTAAGATCCAATAAAAAAGATTAGGAGCCAACATTAAAAGAAAGAAGTTTATTAGCCAACTTGCATGACTAAACGGCCAGGCGGTCTGGAGAAGCTCCCTCTAATATGCAATTTAAAGCTGTAGTAGTCAAGAATGGCGAAAGGAATATTGCAGGGAACTTAGGTGTATAGTGTTGCCCCCGAAAAATTCAAAAAGCATAGAAAAACACTGATAAAATTTACGTTAGTACAATGCCAGACATTAAAATTAAGAAGATTAGGAGCCAGAATGCAAGACAAACGGCCAGACGGTCTGGAGAAGCTCCCTCCAATCTGCAATTTAAAGCTGTTCAATTTCAATGCAGTCTCGCGCCCGGTAGTTCGCAGCTAAGCTTTTCGTGACAGCAGATCGGACCTCAATATTCCAGCCAGTTTTGTGTGTAAAGCTTCTGGAGCTTTTTGGAATATTGAACATTTTTAAATATGTTTTCTTGCTTGACACCCCAAAATTAGTAAACTTCTTTCTTCTCGCTCTGATTGGTCGAAGCAAATTTGCCGAAAATTTTAAATGCGAATCAAATTTTCTTTGTCCTGTTTAGAAATTTTGACATATCAAGCTTCCAAAAAGATACTTTGTTGTAGCAATTCGCCGATGCGGAATTGCCGTGGGTTCTAGGACAGTGAGATCGAAGTTCTTGGCGGAATGTGTGGAATCCCTGAATAGACTCCAGTTTCACGACATAGTGCTAACATGGATAAGCGCATACGACGGCGCCGTATTGGCACTAACCCCCTACTCTCTTTTAATTTTTTTTATCACATATTTAATTTTTATACCCTCCACCATAAGATGGGGGGTATACTAATTTCGTCATTCTGTTTGTAACTACTCGAAATATTCGTCTGAGACCCCATAAAGTATATATATTCTTGATCGTCGCGACATTTCATGTCGATCTAGCCATGTCCGTCCGTCCGTCCGTCTGTCTGTCGAAAGCACGCTAACTTCCGAAGGAGTAAAGCTAGCCGCTTGAAATTTTGCACAAATACTTCTTATAAGTGTAGGTCGGTTGGTATTGTAAATGGGTCATATCGGTCCATGTTTTGATATAGCTGCCATATAAACCGATCTTGGGTCTTGACTTCTTGAGCCTCTAGAGTGCGCAATTCTTATCCGATTGGAATGAAATTTTGCACGACGTGTTTTGCTATGATATCCAACAACTGTGCCAAGTATAGTTCAAATCGGCCCATAACCTGATATAGCTGCCATATAAACCGATCTTGGGTCTTGACTTCTTGAGCCTCTAGCGTGCGCAATTCTTATCCAATCAGAATGAAATTTTGCACGACGTGTTTTGTTATTATATTCAACAACTGTGCCAAGTATGGTTTAAATCGGTTCATAACCTGATATAGCTGCCATATAAACCGATCTTGGGTCTTGACTTCTTGAGCCTCTAAAGTGCGCAATTCTTATCCGATTGAAATGAAATTTTGCACGACGTGTTTTGTTATTATATCCAACAACTGTGCTAAGTATGGTTTAAATCGGTCCATAACCTGATATAGCTGTCATATAAACCGATCTTGGGTCTTGACTTCTTGAGCCTTTAAAGGGCGCAATTCTTATCTGATTGGAATGGAATTTCGCACGACGTGTTTTGTTATGATACCCAACAACTGTGCCAAGTATGGTTTAAATCGGTCCATAACCTGATATAGCTGCCATATAAACCGATCTTGGGTCTTGACTTCTTGAGCCTCTAGAGGGCACAATTCTTATCCGATTTGAATGAATTTTTGCACGAAGTATTTCGTTATGATATCCAACAATTGTGCCAAGTATGGTTGAAATCGGTCCATAACCTGATATAGATGTCATATAAACAGATCTGGGGATTTGAGTTCTTGAGCTTCTAGAGGGCGCAATTCCTATCCGATTTGGCTGAAATTTTGCATGACGTATTTTATTTTTACTTTCAAGAACTGTGTCAAATAAGGTTCAATTCAGTTCATAACCTGATATAGCTGCCATATTAACCGATCTGGGATCTTGACTTCTTGACCCCTAGAGGTCGGAATTATTATTCGATATGCCTGAAATTGTGTACGATGGATCCTCTCATGACCATCAACGAACGTGTTTATTATGGTCTGAATCGGTCTATAGCCCGATACAGATCCCATATAAATCGTTCTCTCTATTTTACTTCGTGAGCCCCAATGGGCGCAATTCTTATACGAATTGGCGGAAATTTTACGCAGGTCTCCAACATATAATTTAATTGTGGTCCGAACCGGACCATATCTTGATATCGTTTTAATAGCAGAGCAACTCTTTTCTTATATCCTTTTTTCCCTAAGAAGAGATGCCGGGAAAAGAACTCGACAAATGCGATCCATGGTGGAGGGTATATAAGATTCGGCCCGGCCGAACTTAGCACGCTTTTACTTGTTTTTATTTTCTTATCACCACAGGTCAGGCTGGCACTGAGTGAACCCACCTTTTCATGGTGGACAATCCATTCAACCTATACTATTAACAATAAATTGTGATAAATTCCTCGAAAAATCATAATATATGAGAAAAACAGTTTTCTAAATAAAATTATTGGTTTTGAAATTTGTTTGAACTTCAAATTTTGTCAGCTGAGACGAAAACGGAACGTAAAATTTTGTTTTTACCGAATTCTACTTGCCGGTTACGGTCGACAGACGTTAGGTAATCATTTGTATGTGTATTCATAAGCCAAAACTAAACAGCTGACAGGTTTTTCTACATTTACGGTATGCTCACGAGAGTATAACCAGATCTTTAGTACCATTAGCTACTTTCCTTACAACTTGGGCTCTAAATTTGTATTCATTATAATTGGGGGAAAACAAAATAATCAAAAGGAATATATGAATGTAGTGGTGCCTACAAAATATCTCGAAACAGCTTACCTTACCCAAAGCTACGTACCACGTCTGCCGTTTGGACTAGCCATAATTGGTAAATATATCCATATTGTGGGTGTTTTGGGGGATATTGCTGCCCCTATGCTTCCGTTGCGGATTCACATTATTTAATTAGTTCAGCGAAATTGTAATCTACTTTCACACGGGGTTGATCAGCCCATACTTTTTTTGGAGGTCTTTTTGTGCCGTGGGTGGACTCGCATGTATACCTTGCTCCTATATACCAATAATCTCCAATATCTTCCATTTGAGACCTATTTGTCGTTATCGCCCTATATGTCCGTTAAGATGGTTTTAAGGGTGGGGCGCTCCCCCATGTCTTCTTACCCCCATTATTTACTTCTGTACTTGCTTTTGATAAACGAAGTTTTCCTTTTTATCTCATGTACTGGACTTCATTGGATACTTCGACTGCCAACAATAATTTAAACAAATTCTTGTTCCTGAATAACTTAAGGGTTCAAACAAAATTGGACCCATTCCGGAAAAGATATGAAAAATATTAATAAAATTTCTCAATTTGTTTGAACATATTTATAAAAAATTTGGCGTATCAAAACAATCTTGCCTTCATATTATAGATACTCGCTAAACCGGGCCCTTTCCGCTGCGCCTTCTTTTACTTTATATGGAACAAAATTATCCTTTGAATATTTATTTTCGACAAAAAAAGAGCTTTTAATGATATGCCATGCTATGAAAAAAGTATATGCATATCGCTTGACTAAAGTGCCTTTATCTGAATTGCATATGATCTTTATTGGACCACGAATTCGCTCGGAGGATTTAATTGCATTCTTAAAAGACTTTATTTCCGCGCAATATTCTTATGATGTCCGATTTAGGAGTGTTTACGGGGGTGAGGTGGTCCCCTAGACACTTAGCCCTGAAAAAAATATCAGCATCGTGTTCTTGTCTTAAATACCATTTATTGCCATTGGTTTAAGTAGAGTATGTAGGATGAGGCGTCCCCCAAACACTTGGCCCCAAAATTGGTTTTCAAATTAGTTTTCCAATCTCAAGTACCTTTCATTTGAGCCACATAATGGCATGGTCGTCAAATTTTTACAATTTGGGGGGTTTTTAGGGATAGAGCGGTGCCCCAAATACATGGTCCCACAGTTGGATATTCATATTCAACTCCCAAATACCTTTATTATAGCCCCATATTGCGATGGTGAGTAAATAATTGCTGTTTGTGGCCTAATTTGGGAAAAGGGTAGACCCCCAGAAAATTGGTCTCGAAAGTGGGTACCAATTTCATATGAGCCCCACATTGACATGGTCGGTAAATATGCCCGATTTAGGGGTGTTTTGAGGAGTGAGGTGGTCCCCCAAACACTAAGCCCTGAAAAATATCAGCAACGTGTTCTATTCTCATATATCTATATATCAATTATTTGAACCCCATATTGGTATTGGCCTCGAAATTAGATATCAAATTCGTTTTCTAATCTCAAGTAACTTTCATTTAAGCCCCTTATAGCAAAAGACAGCAAATATGCCCGGTTTGGCACTCTCTTGCTCTCTTGAAGGCCCAAATTGTCTTGGCCCAATTGTCCTATTTGGGGGCTTATATACATATATATATATATATATATATATATATATATATATATATATATATATATATATATATATATATATATAAGCCCCCAAATAGGACAATTGGGCCAAATTGTCTTGGCCCAATTGTCCTATTTGGGGGCTTATATACATATATATATATATATATATATATATATATATATATATATATATATATATATATATATATATATATATATATATATATATATATATATATATATATATATATATATATATATATATATATATATATATATATATATATATATATATATATATATATATATATATATATATATATATATATATATATATATATATATATATATATGTATGTATATAAGCCCCCAAATAGGACAATTGGGCCAAGACAATTTGGGCCTTCAAGAGAGCAAGAGAGTGCCAAACCGGGCATATTTGCTGTCTTTTGCTATAAGGGGCTTAAATGAAAGTTACTTGAGATTAGAAAACGAATTTGATATCTAATTTCGAGGCCAATACCAATATGGGGTTCAAATAATTGATATATAGATATATGAGAATAGAACACGTTGCTGATATTTTTCAGGGCTTAGTGTTTGGGGGACCACCTCACTCCTCAAAACACCCCTAAATCGGGCATATTTACCGACCATGTCAATGTGGGGCTCATATGAAATTGGTACCCACTTTCGAGACCAATTTTCTGGGGGTCTACCCTTTTCCCAAATTAGGCCACAAACAGCAATTATTTACTCACCATCGCAATATGGGGCTATAATAAAGGTATTTGGGAGTTGAATATGAATATCCAACTGTGGGACCATGTATTTGGGGCACCGCTCTATCCCTAAAAACCCCCCAAATTGTAAAAATTTGACGACCATGCCATTATGTGGCTCAAATGAAAGGTATTTGAGATTGGAAAACTAATTTGAAAACCAATTTTGGGGCAAAGTGTTTGGGGGACGCCTCATCCTACATACTCTACTTAAACCAATGGCAATAAATGGTATTTAAGACAAGAACACGATGCTGATATTTTTTTCAGGGCTAAGTGTCTAGGGGACCACCTCACCCCCGTAAACACTCCTAAATCGGACATCATGAGAATATTGCGCGGAAATAAAGTCTTTTAAGAATGCAATTAAATCCTCCGAGCGAATTCGTGGTCCAATAAAGATCATATGCAATTCAGATAAAGGCACTTTAGTCAAGCGATATGCATATACTTTTTTCATAGCATGGCATATCATTAAAAGCTCTTTTTTTGTCGAAAATAAATATTCAAAGGATAATTTTGTTCCATATAAAGTAAAAGAAGGCGCAGCGGAAAGGGCCCGGTTTAGCGAGTATCTATAATATGAAGGCAAGATTGTTTTGATACGCCAAATTTTTTATAAATATGTTCAAACAAATTGAGAAATTTTATTAATATTTTTCATATCTTTTCCGGAATGGGTCCAATTTTGTTTGAACCCTTAAGTTATTCAGGAACAAGAATTTGTTCAAATTATTGTTGGCAGTCGAAGTATCCAATGAAGTCCAGTACATGAGATAAAAAGGAAAACTTCGTTTATCAAAAGCAAGTACAGAAGTAAATAATGGGGGTAAGAAGACATGGGGGAGCGCCCCACCCTTAAAACCATCTTAACGGACATATAGGGCGATAACGACAAATAGGTCTCAAATGGAAGATATTGGAGATTATTGGTATATAGGAGCAAGGTATACATGCGAGTCCACCCACGGCACAAAAAGACCTCCAAAAAAAGTATGGGCTGATCAACCCCGTGTGAAAGTAGATTACAATTTCGCTGAACTAATTAAATAATGTGAATCCGCAACGGAAGCATAGGGGCAGCAATATCCCCCAAAACACCCACAATATGGATATATTTACCAATTATGGCTAGTCCAAACGGCAGACGTGGTACGTAGCTTTGGGTAAGGTAAGCTGTTTCGAGATATTTTGTAGGCACCACTACATTCATATATTCCTTTTGATTATTTTGTTTTCCCCCAATTATAATGAATACAAATTTAGAGCCCAAGTTGTAAGGAAAGTAGCTAATGGTACTAAAGATCTGGTTATACTCTCGTGAGCATACCGTAAATGTAGAAAAACCTGTCAGCTGTTTAGTTTTGGCTTATGAATACACATACAAATGATTACCTAACGTCTGTCGACCGTAACCGGCAAGTAGAATTCGGTAAAAACAAAATTTTACGTTCCGTTTTCGTCTCAGCTGACAAAATTTGAAGTTCAAACAAATTTCAAAACCAATAATTTTATTTAGAAAACTGTTTTTCTCATATATTATGATTTTTCGAGGAATTTATCACAATTTATTGTTAATAGTATAGGTTGAATGGATTGTCCACCATGAAAAGGTGGGTTCACTCAGTGCCAGCCTGACCTGTGGTGATAAGAAAATAAAAACAAGTAAAAGCGTGCTAAGTTCGGCCGGGCCGAATCTTATATACCCTCCACCATGGATCGCATTTGTCGAGTTCTTTTCCCGGCATCTCTTCTTAGGGAAAAAAGGATATAAGAAAAGAGTTGCTCTGCTATTAAAACGATATCAAGATATGGTCCGGTTCGGACCACAATTAAATTATATGTTGGAGACCTGCGTAAAATTTCCGCCAATTCGTATAAGAATTGCGCCCATTGGGGCTCACGAAGTAAAATAGAGAGAACGATTTATATGGGATCTGTATCGGGCTATAGACCGATTCAGACCATAATAAACACGTTCGTTGATGGTCATGAGAGGATCCATCGTACACAATTTCAGGCATATCGAATAATAATTCCGACCTCTAGGGGTCAAGAAGTCAAGATCCCAGATCGGTTAATATGGCAGCTATATCAGGTTATGAACTGAATTGAACCTTATTTGACACAGTTCTTGAAAGTAAAAATAAAATACGTCATGCAAAATTTCAGCCAAATCGGATAGGAATTGCGCCCTCTAGAAGCTCAAGAACTCAAATCCCCAGATCTGTTTATATGACATCTATATCAGGTTATGGACCGATTTCAACCATACTTGGCACAATTGTTGGATATCATAACGAAATACTTCGTGCAAAAATTCATTCAAATTCCTTGCTCCTATATACCAATAATCTCCAATATCTTCCATTTGAGACCTATTTGTCGTTATCGCCCTATATGTCCGTTAAGATGGTTTTAAGGGTGGGGCGCTCCCCCATGTCTTCTTACCCCCATTATTTACTTCTGTACTTGCTTTTGATAAACGAAGTTTTCCTTTTTATCTCATGTACTGGACTTCATTGGATACTTCGACTGCCAACAATAATTTAAACAAATTCTTGTTCCTGAATAACTTAAGGGTTCAAACAAAATTGGACCCATTCCGGAAAAGATATGAAAAATATTAATAAAATTTCTCAATTTGTTTGAACATATTTATAAAAAATTTGGCGTATCAAAACAATCTTGCCTTCATATTATAGATACTCGCTAAACCGGGCCCTTTCCGCTGCGCCTTCTTTTACTTTATATGGAACAAAATTATCCTTTGAATATTTATTTTCGACAAAAAAAGAGCTTTTAATGATATGCCATGCTATGAAAAAAGTATATGCATATCGCTTGACTAAAGTGCCTTTATCTGAATTGCATATGATCTTTATTGGACCACGAATTCGCTCGGAGGATTTAATTGCATTCTTAAAAGACTTTATTTCCGCGCAATATTCTTATGATGTCCGATTTAGGAGTGTTTACGGGGGTGAGGTGGTCCCCTAGACACTTAGCCCTGAAAAAAATATCAGCATCGTGTTCTTGTCTTAAATACCATTTATTGCCATTGGTTTAAGTAGAGTATGTAGGATGAGGCGTCCCCCAAACACTTGGCCCCAAAATTGGTTTTCAAATTAGTTTTCCAATCTCAAATACCTTTCATTTGAGCCACATAATGGCATGGTCGTCAAATTTTTACAATTTGGGGGGTTTTTAGGGATAGAGCGGTGCCCCAAATACATGGTCCCACAGTTGGATATTCATATTCAACTCCCAAATACCTTTATTATAGCCCCATATTGCGATGGTGAGTAAATAATTGCTGTTTGTGGCCTAATTTGGGAAAAGGGTAGACCCCCAGAAAATTGGTCTCGAAAGTGGGTACCAATTTCATATGAGCCCCACATTGACATGGTCGGTAAATATGCCCGATTTAGGGGTGTTTTGAGGAGTGAGGTGGTCCCCCAAACACTAAGCCCTGAAAAATATCAGCAACGTGTTCTATTCTTATATATCTATATATCAATTATTTGAACCCCATATTGGTATTGGCCTCGAAATTAGATATCAAATTCGTTTTCTAATCTCAAGTAACTTTCATTTAAGCCCCTTATAGCAAAAGACAGCAAATATGCCCGGTTTGGCACTCTCTTGCTCTCTTGAAGGCCCAAATTGTCTTGGCCCAATTGTCCTATTTGGGGGCTTATATACATATATATATATATATATATATATATATATATATATATATATATATATATATATATATATATATATATATATATATATCCACCTTGGTGTTTACACATGAATATAAGCATGATATAATTACCATAAACAGCTGAGTACAATTTTTTCTCGCGAGTGCACTATCTGTCAACGAGTTTTGGTTGTGTGTGTGTATTATAATTAAGAATCATAACACACAAACAACGATAAATGGCGCGAAGTAGTAACATTCACAAAATCAGAGTTGCCCTAATCACTGATTTTGACAGATAGTGCACTCAATATTTTGTTGTCGGACAACAGCCACAACCTGTAAATGAATATATCATGGATGTAAGCAGATGATAAATTGGTTGGTGCCATATTAATTTTTATATGTAAATGGCAACCTTGTCAAACCAATGAAAGAAAGATTTACGAAAAATACACACCCCCCCAAAAAAAAGCCTTAACATTTTAATATTTTCAAATACATTTTTTATTGATTCAATTAAAAAATTAATTAATTTCGAAAATTTCAATCATTTTAGTAAATGGATCAATAAAAATTAATTAAAAATTTGAAAAAATTCATTTTTTTTTTAATTGGATCAAATTCAAAATTAATTTAAAACAATTCCAATCAAGTTTTTAATTGAATATGCAATATTTTTAATTTCAATTTTTTTAGTCACCATTTTCAAAAACTGATTGATATTATCATTTTCGTGACTGAAGCAGTTTTAATTAAAAAATCAATTGGATCAATTCATTTCGTGATTGAAACCGATTTTATTTTTTTTTTCTATACATATAACGTTTTTAATCATTTTTAATCCAGGCAACTCAAGCAAAAGCGGAGCGATGAGGACCACGACCACTAGCACAGGAGACTATTCTAGATATTCGATCCATTGACATATAGATTAAGTGTGAGGCAGCCACTGCCGCTATGAGACTTAAGGCGATGGGAAAGTGGATAGATGATAGGAGCAGGTCATACCATAGTGGTATAATCGAAGCGACAATAGGAAACCCGTATGGATTAGAATGGGTTTTCGATCGGATACCTGAGATGATACTTGAGGTCGAGTGCGAGATACTGCTACCAGAGGCACAGACTTGGATTAACGAAACTCTGATATTGCCATCTGGGACATCATGCTATACAGATCGATCAAAGCACGCTCTCACTTGTTATATATAAGAAGATATTATAATAAAGTATGGCCAAAAGTAAACTGTTCAGTATGAACATAGGGCATCAATAAGCTCTCTCGCAGACGAGCGTGATGGGTTTTGTTGTACGGACCCCACTAATCCCAGAATCAGCAAGCGGAATCTGGAAATAAACAGGGTAGTCAACGAACATAAGCGGAATTTGTGGCTGGAACACTTGGAGCAATGTAACTTAGGCACCGGATTAATTAAGCTGTGGTCTACTGTTAAGTCACTCTCGAAACCCGATAGACAGGACCTCAGTCACTTTTGGCGACGTAACTATGACTGATCCGAAGAGGTGCGACAGATTGTTCACCCGTCAATTAATTGTGCATCCCGAGAATGACAGGGATAGGAGAAGAGCCATTCGTAGTCGTCGTGATCTCCGACCCGATGGACGGCCATAACAATTAACCGTGAGCGAAGTTACGAATGTCATTCGTGGCGCCAAATCATCCAAGGCGTTGGGCCCCGACGGAATCTCTGCACTGATGCTGAAGAATCTGGATCTACCTGGAGTTGAGTACCTTACTACTGTCCTCAACCTGTTTTTGAACACTCCCGATGTTTGGGAAAATGGAAAATGAAACAGTGAGTCCCCCAGGCGGGGTGATATCTACGGCACTGTTTAACGTCTTCCTATCCTCCACAAAAAAACCTTGTTGACCACGTACTAAGCAATTAGCCTGTGGTAAGTTATGCAGCGCCAGTGTTGTCTCGTCAGCTTTGTGACACGCAGTGGATAATATTCAGATCTGTCAGAATGCCGCCCTCTGAACTCCGACGGGCTGTCTCCGCAGTTCTCAAGTGGACCACCTGCATCAGGAGACAAAGATCCTACCTGTGCGAAGACATAACTACATGATCTCTAAGCAATACAATCGAAATCATCATCTTGTGGATGGGTATACACCGCCCAGAAGGCTAAAGGTAGATCTAGATCGTGGGGCTTGCAGGTTCCAGTCTAGGACATTTCTCGAACAGAGTACGAACCCTAAATGTATAGCCCGGGAGGACGAATTTTGATTTATAAAACAAAGTGAATTGATTCCAAAGTACTCACCCAAGCTACTGCGCACATATTAACATAGCAAACTTTGGTAGTTATGTATACTACGAATGTGAACATTTTATTCAGTACACATATATAAAACAGTAGCTTGCATGCGTAAATCTCTCAAAAACTAGAATAAAAAAAAAACATGAATTTCTTAAAAACAATCTTGACCAACTCTAAATGTTACGGAGGTAAGTTTTAAACCGGCTCTGATTAACTACACCACTTTCACACACTGTTAGGTGTTTCAGAATTGCTTTCAACTGATTTTTCTTTTAAACGCTGCTATCGGATAAGTAATAATCTTCTGAAAGGAGGGCGGGATAACGGTAAGAATACTACGAAAAAAGTGACTTCCTATAATGTCTTGCTTCCATTGTTTGCAGGTGATTGTTGCGTACTAAAGGAGAAGAATCTCTGTGACGAGGTATATGAGAAAGACGAAGAGAACGGTTATTTTAGCAGTACACCTAAAACTGGTAAAGTACATGCTGTTATTGGTCCTGTAGTTGATGTCATATTTGAAAATGATGTACCCAACATTTTGAATGCCATGGAAGTTCCAGGCTATAAAAATGGCAATAGATTAGTCCTAGAGGTTGGTCAATACCATGTCGTATAGACTACAGAAATACCATACTAACATTATTTGTAGGTCTTCCATCATTTGAGTAATAACATCGTGCGCACGGTGGCAATGGACAGTACAGAAGGTTTGAGACGTGGCCAAGAAGTTATAGATACGGGAAATCCAATTAGAGTGCCAGTAGGTCGGGCTACATTGGGTCGCATTCTCAATGTCACTGGAGATCCTATCGACGAACGTGGTCCCATAAACTCCGAATTTTATTCATTTATTCATGCAGAAGCTCCTGAAATGACTGAATTGTCAGTTAAACCTGTTTTATTGGAAACGGGAATCAAGGTCTGTATGTTGTTAATGTTATATAAGGGAGTTTGTTATTTGCTGGAATAACTAGTTATAACAGATTCCTGGTATTTCCAAAGTAATGTACGTCATATTAAAATATGTTTCTTAGGTTATTGACTTGTTGGCTCCATATGTCAAAGGAGGAAAAATTGGCTTATTTGGCGGAGCTGGTGTGGGAAAAACGGTCTTAATCATGGAACTGATAAATAATATCGCAAAGGCTCATGGTGGGTATTCTGTCTTTGTGGGAGCTGGAGAAAGAACTCGTGAGGGCAATGACCTGTATATGGAGATGATTGAATCGAAAGTAATTTCATTAGATGACGATACATCGAAGGTAACCCTGGTTTACGGGCAAATGAATGAGCCACCTGGAGCACGATCTCGTGTTGTTTTAACGGGTTTGACTATATCCGAATACTTCCGTGACATGGAGGGCCAAGATGTTTTACTGTTTATAGACAACATATTTCGTTTCACTCAAGCTGGCTCGGAAGTATCGGCCTTGCTTGGTCGCATACCATCTGCAGTTGGCTATCAACCTACTTTGGGTACAGATATGGGTAGGTGAAATATATTTGAATATGTTTTAGCAACCTCCAAAAAGTATTTTTCTAAAAGGCACCATGCAGGAACGTATAACAAGTACTAAAAATGGATCCATTACTTCAGTACAGGCCGTTTACGTTCCGGCTGATGATTTGACCGATCCTGCCCCAGCAGCAACATTTTCGCATTTGGATGCCACAACTGTACTTTCAAGACCAATTGCTGAGTTAGGCATTTACCCGGCTGTTGATCCTTTAGATTCATCTTCTCGCATAATGGATCCGATGGTTGTAGGCGACGAACACTACATAGTTGCTAGATCCGTACAAAAGACACTGCAGAATTATAAATCATTACAGGTAACTAAATAATGCAATACTTTCTTTTTATCGTTGCGCGACTTACGCCTTAGAACTCCACATTCGCTTGGGTTAGGTTAGGTTGAAAAGAGGGTGCGGATATTAACACCCCTCATGCCACTTTGGACATACATCTAGGCAGTAATCGGGTTGTTGTGCGATCTATATACTAAAAAGTAACCTCGAAAACGAAAATCTAATCTAAGCTAGGAATCCCGTGCTACTTACAAAATCCTTAATTGTTTTCTATACCACCCCCCTAAGTTGGTTCATGTCTGGTATTGTGTCGCCACCTACCTAAGCCGTGCAATGGCATAGGAAATGCTCCAACGTCTCATCATCACTTGCCGCATCGATTTTGCCTCGTTTTCTCACGTTCCTCCCCATAGGATTTTCGACGTCCTACCGACCGTTTCGCGGGCTTGTATCCCACGCCCATAACTGGGACTTCGTTGACCCGAAAAGCTTCGGGTTAAACAAGGTTATTGACGGTTATTGACTGCAGTCCTCTGGCCTTCGCTTTCAATTCGTCGGATCTTTCATTCCCCTTACTTCGCTAAGACCCGTCATCCAGAGAAGGCGTTAACCTTTGTCTTACACTCCAAGACTGTCCGTGACCTTACTGTCCTGGTCGACGTCTTCGTGTCAACACCACACCACCTCACGCATTCCGTGATCGCCCGCATCTCTGTGGTCAGGCAGTTAAAAACAGACTGGTTTCTCAATGTAGACCCTTAGGTCAACTCTATCCTCCGGCTTTGATCGATCTGTATAGCATGATGTCCCAGATGGCAATATCAGAGATCCGTCAATCCAAGTCTGTGCCTCTGGTAGCAGTGTCTCGCACTCGACCTCAAGTATCATCTCAGGTATCCGATCGAAAACCCATTCTAATCCATTCGGGTTTCCTATTGTCGCTTCGATTATACCACTATGGTATGACCTGCTCCTATCATCTATCCACTTTCCCATCGCCTTAAGTCTCATAGCGGCAGTGGCTGCCGCACACTTAATCTATATGTCAATGGATCGAATATCTAGAATAGTCTCCAGTGCCCTAGTGGTCGTGGTCCTCATCGCTCCGCTTTTGCTTGAGTTGCCTGGGTTAAAAATGATTAAAAACGTTATATGTATAGAAAAAAATAAAAATCGGTTTCAATCACGAAATGAATTGATCCAATTGATTTTTTAATTAAAACTGCTTCAGTCACGAAAATGATAATATCAATCACAGTTTTTGAAAATGGTGACTAAAAAAATTGAAATTAAAAATATTGCATATTCAATTAAAAACATTATTGGAATTGTTTTAAATTAATTTTTAATTTGATCCAATTAAAAAAATAATTGAATTTTTTCAAATTTTTAATTAATTTTTATTGATCCATTTACTAAATTGATTGAAATTTTCGAAATTAATTAATTTTTTAATTGAATCAATAACAAATTTAATTGAAAATATTAAAATGTTAAGGCATTTTTTTTGGGGGGGGAGGGAATATTTTTCGTAAATCGTTCTTTCATTGGTTTGACAAGGTTGCCACATTTGTTGCCATTTACATATAAAAATTAATATGGCACCAACCAATTTATCATCTGCTTACATCCATGATATATTCATTTACAGGTTGTGGCTGTTGTCCGACAACAAAATATTAAGTGCACTATCTGTCAAAATTAGTGATTAGGGCAACTCTGATTTTGTGAATGTTACTACTTCGCGCCATTTATCGTTGTATGTGTGTTATGATTCTTAGTTATAATACACACACACAACCAAAACTCGTTGACAGATAGTGCACTCGCGAGAAAAAATTGTACTCAGCTGTTTATGGTATACTACCTGGTAATTATATCAAAAAGGTGATCTCATGCGAACTGCTGTTAACAGCCGGATTTGACGGTATTAGGTTTTATTTGTATTCTCTTTGTTCTTATCTCCTTTCTCGCATATTCTCTACTCATTTACGCACACACGAGGTTTTGGCGGAGAGAACCATATGACTTGTGGTTGATATACTAATGAGACCACCTTTAATTGTTTCGCCATGACTTGTATCAAAACACAGTTGTTGTAATTGCATGACCAAAAGCACAAGACATTCTTTCACAAACGTTATCACTTCGTGCAGATTATTGGAATACCTTGTTATGACGGAAAGGTTTATTTTTATACCCACCACCGATGGATGGGGGTATATTCATTTTTTCATTCCGTTTGCAACACATCGAAAAATCCATTTCCGACCCTATAAAGTATATATATTCTTGATCAGCGTAAAAATCTAAGACGATCTAGACATGTCCGTCCGTCTGTCTGTTGAAATCATGCTACAGCCTTTAAAAATTGAGATATTGAGCTGAAACTTTGCACAGATTCTTTTTTTGTCCATAAGCAGGTTAAGT
The DNA here is from genome assembly GCF_963082655.1 of Stomoxys calcitrans. NCBI lineage: Eukaryota > Metazoa > Arthropoda > Insecta > Diptera > Muscidae > Stomoxys > Stomoxys calcitrans. Next base: position 144,500,883 of record NC_081552.1, on the reverse strand, counting down.
TCGAAGATGGGCTATATCGGACTATATCTTGATATAGCCCCCATATAGACTGATCGGCCGATTTAGGGTCTTAGGCCCATAAAAGCCACATTTATTATCCAATTTTGCTGAAATTTGGTACAGTGAGTTGTGTTAGGCCCTTCGATATCCTCCGTCAATTTGGCTCAGATCGGTATAGATTTGGATATAGCTGCCATATAGACCGATCCTCCGATTTGGGGTCTTAGGCCCATAAAAGCCACATTTATTATCCGATTTTGCTGAAATTTGGGACAGTGAGTTGTGTTAGGCCACTCGACATCCTTCGTCAATATGGCTCAGATCGGTTCAGATTTGGATATAGCTGCCATATAGACCGATCCTCAAATTTAGGGTCTTAGGCCCATAAAAGCCACATTTATTAGCCGATTTTCCTATGATTTGGGACAGTGAGTTGTGTTAGGCCCTACAACGTCCTTCGTCAATTTGGCTCAGATCGGTTCACATTTGGATATAGCTGCCATATAGACCGATCCTCCGATTTAGGGTTATATGCCCATAAAAGCTACATTTATTATCCGATTTTGCTGAAATTTGGGACAGTGCGTTGTCTTAGGCCCTCCGACGTCCTCTGTGAATTTGGCTCAGATCGGTTTAGATTTAGATATAGCTGCCATATAGACCGATCCTCCGATTTGGGGTCTTAGGCCCATAAAACACGCATTTATTGTCCGATGTCGCCGAAATTTGGGACAGTGAGTTAAGTTAAGCCCCTTAACATACTTCTGCATTATCGCACTGATCGGTCCAGATTTGGATATAGCTGCCATATAGACCGATCTCTCGGTTTTAAGTTTTGGGGCCATAAAAAGCGCATTTATTGTCCGATGTTGCCGAAATTTGGGACAAAGAGTAAAGTTAAGCCCCTCCACATATTTCTGCTATGGGACATAAGTTATGAGTTTTGCACCGGATTTTGACGAAAGGTGGTTTACATATATAGCCGAGGTGGTGGGTATCCAAAGTTCGGCCCGGCCGAACTTAACGCCTTTTTACTTGTTTTATTTTAAAAGTATATTTATATACAAATACTTTCTTATTATGCATCCACATATACTTATTTTTTCCACGCCGAATATGTACATCTAAGCAAGATCACTAACACTAACAAACACTTAGTTACAATTAGAAGTTTGGCGATCGCGTTTATTTTGCGTAAGGAAACGACTTGCTGCGCAGCGACTGTGGTTGTGGTCTTATTGGGCGTTGTGAAATGTTAATTTTCCCTAGATGAAAAAACATGTTAAGCAATTTTTCGGCCGAACAACTGTCAAAACGCATTATAAAAAAAATGGTGACGAAGAAAATGCGAACACAATGTAATTAAATGCTCACGAAATGAGCACCAATTTTAGTTTGACTTTTGTTTGTGTTCTTGCAAAGAATAGATTCCGTTGGATTACGCAAGAATTTAATAGGTATTTTCGTCGTTTATTTTGCTGATGACTTTGCAGGGGCCTTCCCAATGTGTTTGCAATTTTGGACACAATCTCTTCTTGAAAGCCTTCAGTATTCGTCGCACGGTCATATCATACCTTCATCCAGTTCCTTGGCGTTTTGAAGTTATCCTACCTTCCTTTCCGTAGCCTTTACCTTAAATTGCTTCCGAACGAAGACTTAGCCGTTGTCTGCGAAGTCGAATCGTGCACAGCTGATGTATATGGGAACACAAAGATGATAAATGATATATGCACATCTTGATCTATCTGGCCGCTTTCCGCCACTTTTTGAAGATGTTCCTTTAGAGTACGAGTAAAACTTTTCACCATGTGTTGCGCATGAGGACACGATGTTCTAGTACCATCCGTCTCAATCACAGACATTTTACCTGTTTCAGAATCTCCATTCATTGGCACCCATCTAATTGGTTCGCCATTCCAAAGTATTGCCTTTGGATAGTTTGTAGTCAGACATCTAACAGAGATATCTTCACTATAACCCATATTTAGCGGTAATTCGATGTTGAATCAGGTCATCACACGATGCTTCATATTCTGCTTAACATCGAACGCAATAATAAAATTGGCGCATATTATAACTTCGTCCACAATATCGGCTACTATAAATACATATTTAACGTATCTATTGGCGATAGTCAGCTCCATAACAAACTTTTCTTTGACTGTTGCGTGATTTCCCATGACCCTCTCACTCAGTCTCACTCCATTTAACGGGGATATTCTTCCTTTTACCAAATCTGACCTAACGAGTTTTTGATGCTCCCGTATCCAGCGGTAAGATACGCCTGTCGCCATTGATGTAACTGGATGTAGTTAAGTTGGTGTTCTTATGGCTGTGGGGCAATTATCCATGGAAACCAGATCATGCTGGAATAACTCGGTTTAGCTTTAAAGGGGACTTTTGCGATCAAGCGATATCGATCTGGAACGTTTGAATCTAGCTTTTTATTCTCGGGCAAAGTGTCCACGTTTGTCACAATTAAAGCATTTTATATTTAACTTATTTGATTCTCGTTTTATTTCTTTTATTGCCTGTTTCTATGCTTCCCTTATTAATTTAATATCAGTTCCTTACACTCCTCGTAAATCTGGCGCTTCGCGATTATTCTCGCAGTATCTTATACAAGAGCAAATGAAACAGTTTCAACGAATGTAGCCTTCTGTGACGCATATGTTGCACATTGTATTTCAGGGTCACGGATACCATTGGTGAAGGTCTCCATCTTCATACGGTCAACCAATGAATGATTTTCCCTGGATATGCCAATAGTACCAGTCGCTCTATCTCTGTTGCGAAATCCTGTAGCGTCTCGCACTTGTCCTCTCAATTCCATTCTGTAGATGTCTTGCTTGCTTTCTCCACCGTATTTGCATTGAAGTTCAGCCATAATTTCGAACTGGAACATGAATGCATCAAATGATGTTGACCACCTTTGATATCCACGCCCGAAATTTTTTTCTCTTTGTCCAGAAGCTTCTCGCCGTGAGTAAAGATTTTCTTATCTACCTCCTTAATATGGCCTTCCAAGTTTTCCACTCTGTACATAATTTGAAAGATTTCCAGGAGAATTGTGAAATTTTCTAAGAATTTTGTATCCAATTTTTCAGGCATAATTCTGGAAGTATCTTCCATAATTTTCTTAGAATTTTCTTCCATCTTACTAAAATCTTCTTCCATCATTCTGGAATTATCTTCCATCATTTTTCTATCGTCGGTTAGCATTGCTGCGAGACTCACACCACTTGCAGCTACTTCGAAACTCGCTCTCCTCTAGCATCACCTCTTATCGATATATCGAGACCAACCTTACTGTCGAACTCATATTCGTTGATATAAATTTTACGGCTCTAAAATTCCTCTAATAACTGTAGTTCCGTCTTGTTGCCGGTAGTTGCTAACTCCATTTTACTCAGCTTTTTCTTCAAGTCTTCCACACGTAAATTGGCGAATTTCATTGTAGAACTTCATTTCTGACACCAATTGTTACGTTTTTACTGTACTTCCAATTAAAACACAGTTCGTTTACTTTACTTACTTTTACAATTGCTTTACAATTCGCTAACTGATGTTCGCTGATATGTTTACAATACGCGTTCTCCGATAAGACTCACTGATATTGCGTTGTGCCACTACCTTATATACCTCTTGCTGGCCACATGGATGTTTCGAGAATACGCAATCTGAAAACTTCGCGATAAGTCCTCTATTGATCTCTGCTTAAGCTGACCAGTGTTAATAACATAAACACACACACATAACATGATGAAATGGAGTGAGAAAGAAATGCCGATCCACATGGCACAAAAAGAAACCTCATCGAATGAAATCCAGCCAATCCATGCCCTTAAAGAAGTCCAGAATGACAACAGGGTCAAACGATTGAAAAGAGCTTAGAGAAGAAAAGAGGCTGTCACCCATAATCCTACGCCTTCTCCACACCAACCACAGACCCGACAGAAATCCTCCTGTTCAAGAGCCCATTGTGATTTTAGCAAACTGAAAATGCCCTTTGAAAATGGACTATTTCGTTGCCAGGGCAAATAAGATTCCATAAAGACATGGGAAATCCATATGTCGAATTAAACCTTAGCAGTTTCATATACTTGTGAACGGTCCAGTTAGACAAATTTAATATTCTATCACTCTCTCAACAGCAATTGATATACGTCAGTATTTTACCCCCATCTGGTGTAATAAATATTCCCGAACATCCCAGTAGCGGTAAGAGGCGGAATACATGCATATGCATATGTCTGCAAAGGCAGTTACCAGTACTTCCACACTGGCCTGCAACACCACCAATTAAAAAAGGCCTGCTCTTAAAATTGTTTTTGCAGCACTGCGAAAAATGGAATATTTGTATGTCCTAAAAAGCTAAAACTAGAAATTTTTTTTTTTTTTATATTTAGGCAATCTTATTTCGCGTGTTATTAATTATTTTCATACCCCTTCAACATTTTTTTGAAGTCCACTTTTTGCTGCCAGCGTGATTTGAACTCAGGTCCCTTCAAACGCAAAGCGCATACTCTACCAACTCAGCCACCACACAATTAATGTAATGAGCGGCGAAAGGTTTACTTTAACTTAACAACAAAATTGTAGTAGAAAACTACCCCTTAATTGCAGTTTGCAGGCAGTCGTAGGTGCATGCTTAAATGATCTTTTAAAAAATCGTACATTTCGATAACAAAATTGGTACCATTTGGTACTTTCTTTATATTGGGTTGCCCAAAAAGTAATTGCGGATTTTTCATATGGTCGGCGTTGACAAATTTTTTCACAGCTTGTGACTCTGTAATTGCATTCTTTCTTCTGTCAGTTATCAGCTGGTACTTTTAGCTTGCTTTAGAAAAAAAGTATATTTGATTAAAGTTCATTCTAAGTTTTATTAAAAATGCATTTGCTTTCTTTTAAAAAATCCGCAATTACTTTTTGGGCAACCCAATAGATGTAGATTCAGGTCCGAAATTTGGCATGTAGATACAACGAGGAAAAATATGATGATCTATTTAAAATTCGAACATTTTCGTACCAAAATTGGGACCATTTGGCATTTTCTTTATAGATGGAGCTACAGGTCTGAAACTTGGCATGTAGGTACAACTAGGAAAAATATGATGGGTAACAAAATTATCTATTTAAAATTCGTAAATTTTGGTACCAAAATTGGTACCATTTTGTTCTTTCTTTACAGATGTAGCTACAGGTCTGAAATTTGGCATGTTGATACAACGAGGAAAAATATGAAGGATGACTACATGATCTATTTAAAATTCGAACATTTTGGTACCAAAATTAGGATCATTTGGTAATTTCTTTATAGGTGGAGCTAGAGGTCGGGAATTTGGCATGTAGATTCAACGAGGAAAAATATGATGGGTGACTTAATGATGTATTTAAAATTCGTACATTGCTGTACCAGAAGGTTTAAAATAATATACATGTGCTCATCTTTGCCTACAGCGAACGGGAACAGCTAGAATTAAGCATTTTGACAAACATTATCGCGTCTTGACCAAAATAAGACATGCGAACGAAAATGTACTAATTGTGGTGCAGTTTGTACCTTGAAAGTATGTATTGGTACTTAGGTACTCAAAAGTACAAAATGGTACATTCTTTACGGAGTAAGATAAAGCTCTCAAAATTGGGATACATCTATACCTTGACGACAAGTTTTGGGCGATCAGATGATTATTTTCAAAATCGAATATTTCGGTACTAAGACATACAAAATGGTACTTTCTCTACGAATTGACCTAAAGCACTCCAAATTTGGAATCGGCTACACTTTGACATATAGGGCGGCTAGAAGATTTGTTTTTAATTCGTGCATTTAGGTACTTAAACGATTTGGCAGTGTAGACCAGATGACTGCCATCAATATTTCAGACCTCTAGCTCAATTTGTAAAGAAAGAACCAATTTTGGTACCAAAATTTTCGATTCGATTTTATAATTCCAGCTTTAGCCTTTTAGGCTTGGCAGTGATTACTCAGTCAGTAAATCACGCGTGGCCTTTATATACAGAGAAGAGGAGAATATTAAAATTAATCTGTATTGGATCTTTTTGAGCTCAAATAGAGGCATGTTTGACCTATTTTAAGAAATGCAGGAGCAGTGGGTATCGCATCTTTTGGAGCCGATAAGCAGAAATATTAAAACAACAATTTTGAGAAGTTATGTGGGTAGGTGTAAGAGCATTTTCGTTGCAGGCATATTTTGATAAGTTGTGGATTGACTCCTCAAAGTGATATATTTGTATGCCTGCATGTGGGGTGCGATACGTGATTCCGCCACTGGGATGGTGCATCCTAAAGATCGAAATTGCTAGAAGGAAATTTTGCAAACCAACTTTAACGTTGGCGTTCATTTGGTCAACACATATTCTCCCTGCATATCACACAATGTTTGCCTTTCTTTAACTACAACTTTTTACACTTTTGAAAGTTAAACAGCAATATATGCCAAAAGTCCTGTTGTGGACCTGCCACCAATCAAAAACTATTTCAAATATAAGGGTACTTTTCCAGTAAACATTTTCCACTCTAAAATTAAAATTCTTTGACTTTTGAGGAAGCTTTCCAAATTTTTTAGCTTCGAAACAATAATTAAAGCATTTGCTTTATATGTATTAATAATAAAAAAAATTGATTATTCGAAAACGTTAAAAAATGGTAAAAAATACAATGTCTCGTACGCAAGTTTTAAAAGTATTTTTCATATTATTTGGCTACAGTCAACTTTTTACCATTTGTTACCAAAAATTTGTACAATTTGCGCAAATTGTTACTGGAAGTCGTTCGCGTACTTCATTTGCCAGCAGAAGAGAACCGGAGAGTGTGTGAGAGCGAGCACAATTTTCAATTTGGTAAATGAGACCTTGTAAATTTCTGCTGGAGGTTTTTCCAACAGAAATTTGCAGCATCGAACAGCAGCTTAATGAAAACCAGCTGTTTAATTAAAACAAGTAAAAGCGTGCTAAGTTCGGCCGGGCCGAATCTTATATACCCTCCACCATGGATCGCATTTGTCGAGTTCTTTTCCCGGCATCTCTTCTAAGGCAAAAAAGGATATAAGAAAAGAGTTGCTCTGCTATTAAAACCATATCAAGATATGGTCCGGTTCAGACCACAATTAAATTATATGTTGGAGACCTGTGTAAAATTTCCGCCAATTCGTATAAGAATTGCGCCCATTGGGGCTCACGAAGTAAAATAGAGAGAACGATTTATATGGGATCTGTATCGGGCTATAGACCGATTCAGACATAATAAACACGTTTGTTGATGGTCATGAGAGGATCCGTCGTACAAAATTTCAGGCATATCGAATAATTATTGCGACCTCTAGGGGTCAAGAAGTCAAGATCCCAGATCGGTTTATATGGCAGCTATATCAGGTTATGAACCGATTTGAACCTTATTTGACACAGTTGTTGAAAGTAAAAATAAAATACGTCATGCAAAATTTCAGCCAAAACGAATAGGAATTGCGCCCTCTAGAAGCTCAAGAAGTCAAATCCCCAGATCTGTTTATATGACAGCTATATCAGGTTATGGACCGATTTGAACCATACTTGGCACAGTCGTTGGATATCATAACGAAATACTTCGTGCAAAAATTCATTCAAATCGGATAAGAATTGTGCCCTCTAGAGGCTCAAGAAGTCAAGACCTAAGATCGGTTTATATTGCAGCTATATCAAAACATGGACAGATTTAAGCCATACTTGGCACAGTTGTTGGGTATCATAACAAAACACGTCGTGCGAAATTCCATTTCAATCGGATAAGAATTGCGCACTCTAGAGGCTCAAGAAGTCAAGACCCAAGATCGGTTTATATGGCAGCTATATCAGGTTATGGACCGATTTGAACCATACTTGGCACAGTTGTTGGATATAATAACAAAACACGTCGTGCAAAATTTCATTCTGATCGGATAAGAATTGCGCACGCTAGAAGCTCAAGAAGTCAAGACCCAAGATCGGTTTATATGGCAGCTATATCAGGTTATAGACCGATTTGAACTATACTTGGCACAGTTGTTGGATATCATAGCAAAACATGTCTTGCAAAATTTCATTCCAATCGGATAAGAATTGCGCACTCTAGAGGCTCAAGAAGTCAAGACCCAAGATCGGTTTATATGGCAGCTATATCAAAACATGGACCGATATGGCCCATTTACAATACCAACCGACCTACACTAATAAGAAGTATTTGTGCAAAATTTCAAGCGGCTAGCTTTACTCCTTCGGAAGTTAGCGTGCTTTCGACAGACAGACAGACGGACGGACATGGCTAGATCGACATAAAATGTCGCGACGATCAAGAATATATATACTTTATGGGGTCTCAGACGAATATTTCGAGTAGTTACAAACAGAATGACGAAATTAGTATACCCCCCATCTTATGGTGGAGGGTATAAAAATGGCAAAAGAGTGTAAAGGCTGTGCTTACTCTCTGCAAATTTGTACTGGAAAAGAACGCGAACAGCCGTAATGTTTGCTTTGTCAGCAAACACAATTAGAATTTTTATTGTTTTAACAAAAATTTTTCCTGACTTCCCTAATTTTTTGGCATTACTTTTCTATTTTCAGGACATCATTGCCATATTGGGAATGGATGAACTAGCGGAAGACGACAAACTAACCGTTGCCAGAGCTCGAAAAATTCAACGCTTTTTATCTCAGCCTTTTCAAGTTGCCGAAGTATTCACCGGTCATGCGGGTAAAATGGTACCACTGACAAAAACAATTGAAGGCTTCAAGCGTCTTTTAAATGGTGATATGGATGATATTCCAGAGATAGCATTTTACATGGTCGGTGACATAGACGAAGCGCTTGCTAAAGCTAAAGATATTGTATCAAAAATGTAAAATTTTTCGAAACAATTTTCTATCATATGTATGTTGTTATAATTAGTTTTATTAAAAATTAAAAAAAAATATGGGTTATGGTTGTTGGTTGGTTGATATGATCAATTGATGAATATTATAATTGAAAGCATTATTCCTCTAATTAACGTTAATTTGAGACCCTATATATATACGTATTCTTCATTGTCTGGATATTCTAAATTTAGCCATTTAAGACAACAACACACAAGCGCAGATTAATTCCTATGCCCGCGGGATTTGGAAAAACTAACAAATCGCACGGGCAGTGTAACCAATTTCGCATGCCTTCGTTCAGTCGACGCATTGTTGTTATTTTACATAGTATTGTTTTTAATTTATCCTTGGTTCATTGGTCGGGTTTTACTGCCCCTCATACAAACCCAATTTTTTATTATACCCTCCACCATAGGATGGGGGCATACTACAATAATTTCGTCATTCTGTTTGTAACACCTCGAAATATACGTCTAAGACCCCATAAAGTATATATATATTCTTGATCGTCCTGACATTTTAAGTCGAACTAGCCATGTCCGTCCGTCTATCTGTCGAAAGCACGCTAACTTTTGAAGGAGTAAAACTAGCCGCTTGAAATTTTGCACAAATACTTCTTATTAGTGTAGGTTGGTTGAGATTGTTAATGGGCCAAATCGGTCTATGTTTTGATATAGCTGCCATATAAACCGATCTTGGGTCTTGACTTCTTAAGCCTCTAGAGGGCGCAATTCTCCTCCGATTTTGATAGTTATAATCTTGGGTTAGGAAAGTCATTCTACTTCACCAAGTTTCTTCTCAACAAATTAAATACTCCTATAGCAAAAGACGTTTTTAATTACCCAATATAAACATGTTGTTATTTTGAGTTCAATATTTGTTACAAACCTATATTCTTGAAGTTAAATAAAAATTCGTTCAAAATAGTTTACGAATTTCCAAAATTTTAATATAATTGAATAAATTTAATTCAAATAAAGGTTTTTATATAAAATTTTGTTAAAACAAGTAAGAGCGTGCTAATTTCGGCCGGGCCGAATCTTATATACCCTCCATCATGGATCGCATTTGTCGAGTTCTATGCGTAGTATCTCTTTTTAGGCAAACAAAGAATATTGAATAAGAACTGTTATGCTATTGGAGCTATATCAAGTAAGTCTGATTCGGACCATAAATAAATGCTGAACATTGTAGAAGTCTTCGTGTAATATTTCAGTTCATTTGGATAAGAATTGCGCCTTGTAAGGGCTCAAAAAGCAAAATCGGGAGCTCAGTTATATGGGAGCTGTATCAAGCTATAGATCGATTCAGACCATATAACACACGTATGTTCAAGGTCATGAGAGAAACCGATGTACAAAATTTCTGCCAAATCGGAAGATAATTAAGCCCTCTAGAGGCTCAAGAAGTCGAGATCCCACTTCGGTTTATATGGCAGCTATATCAGGTTATTTACCGATTTGCGCCATACTTAGCACATTTATTGGAAGTCATAACAAAATTTCTCATGTAAAATTTCAGCCAAATCGGATGAGATTTGCGAGCTCTATTGGCTCAAGAAGTCAAGATCCAAGATCGGTTTATATGGCAGCTATATCAAAACAAAGACCGATTTGAACCATATTTAGCGCACTTGATTGAAAACACCGTGTGCAAATTTTCAGCCAAATCGGACGAGAAATGTGCCCTCTAGAGGCTCAAGAAGTCAAGACTCAAGATCGGTTTATATGGCAGCTATATCGAAAGATGGACCGATTTGAACCATGCTTAGCTCAGTTATTGGAAGTTATACTAAAACACCACGTGCAAAATTTCAGTCAAATCGGACGAGAATTGCTCCTTCTAGAGGCTCAAGAAGTCAAGACCCAAGATCGGTTTATAAGGCAGCTATATCGAAACATGGACCGATTTGGCTCATTTACAATCCCAACCGACCTACACTAATAGAAAGTATTTGTGCAAAATTTCAAGCGGCTAGCTTCACTCCTTCGAAAGTTATCTTTCGACAGACAGACGGACGTACAGACGGACGGACATGGCTAGAATGACATGACGATCAAGAATATATATAATTTATCGGGTCTCAGACGCACATAGTCTCAGTAATACCAAGCCTAGCCTTAAGGCAATTATAAAAGTATTTTTCAACAAGTTGTTTGTCAGTCATGCAATCATTTCTCGAATAAAACCAGAATGTCATAATACAAGAACGTTTGTTTTGTGACTTCACTTTGTATGGGAAAATAGATCCAGGTTAGACACCCTCAATAAAATGCCCTTAGAAACCATAAAGATTTATTACTGATACAAATTCGTATTTAAAATTTTACAATTTCTTCTTGACATGCTACCTGTGCTGTGGATAAATCCATGATACAATTAAGCATGACATAATTACCAGGTAGAATACCGTAAAAAGCTGAGTACAATTTTTCTCCCGAAGTTCACTATCTGTCAACGAGTTTTGCTCGAAAAATGTCGCAAACTAGTACATACACAAAATCAACGCTGCACTAATCACTGGTTTTGACAGATAGTGCACTCAATATTTTGTTGTTGGGCAACTGCCACTACCTGTAAATGAATATATCTTGCAATTATGAGGTAGCGTCATTAGCACAATAACAAAAAACTACCCCCAACAAATCTACCTTGAGTGCAAATGCCGTAAATTGAAATTTTACAACTTATCTTTTCAAATGTGTTTTATATTTGTATTTTTATCATTATAACACTGTTTTGTTGCTTATGTATGGAATATCGGATCAAAAGAACATCCTTTTAGGATTTTAGAAAAAAAAATCACAGCTGTATTATCAAACCTTTGACGTTTAGATTAACTGCAAAATCAAAACAAAAATAAAAAATTGTACTCAGCTGTTCACATGACCTCACCTTATAAGTGCATCCTGGAATAAATTTTGGGTATTTGACAGTTTGACCCTTATATGTGTGTTTGAAATACATGGCGGCTGCGGAGTCGAGCATTACAAAAACAAATATTCATATGCCCCATCATGGACGTTCATAAACCATTCCAAGCAATAAGCAGATGCGTGTGCCGCCGACGAAAAGACGTCATCCAATAACCACACAGGGAAGGTAAAAAATCATCACAACTCTCAGTCTGATGTACGCATTCTCGGAAAGAAGTAGACGACAACAATCAAAAAATTTTTAAGTGCAAAAAATGCTAAATAAAATTTTCAAGGTTTATTATCAAAATTTAATATAACACTATTATATCAAAGTTCAAATTTGGTTCAGGTGCAGAAAAGCTCATTACAAGTAACAGTTTGAAATTTCAGCGAAATCGGGTAATAAGTGCGCCGTTCATGTGATTAAGCCCTTAGGGTTGGTATTCTATTCTGCTTTCGGAATGGTCGCAGAAATCTTTCATTGTTCCGCGAGCGGATTTTACAGTTATGTTTATTTTTTTTCGCAAATAAGTAAAATAACAAATAGAAAAAACGAACCATTGAAATCAAAAAACAAAAATGATGTCAAGCGTTGTCACTAAAATTTATTTTTGCCGTTTTCCTCACTATTAACAGAGTAATACTTTTTCACCTATTTTCGTCCAGCGTTTCGCCGACGTGTTTTTTATATGAACGGCGGAATGCTGTTCATATAGCAATGGTCAGCAAATACTTCCTATTTGGTGAGTAAATATGTGGGATTTAGGCGTGTTTTGTGGGTTGAGGTGGTCCCCCAAACACTTGATTCCCATATATATATATATATATATATATATATATATATATATATATATATATATATATATATATATATATATATATATATATATATATATATATATATATATATATATATATATATATATATATATATATATATATATATATATATATATGTATATGTATATATATATATATATATGTATATATATATATATATATATATATATATATGTATATATATATATATATATATATATATATATATATGGGAATCAAGTGTTTGGGGGACCACCTCAACCCACAAAACACGCCTAAATCCCACATATTTACTCACCAAATAGGAAGTATTTGCTGACCATATATATATATATATATATATATATATATATATATATATATATATATATATATATATATATATATATATATATTAGGTTTTGGGGGTAGGGCGGCCCCCCAGGTACCCTATCCGAAATTGGGATACCAAATTTTTGTTTTTAGGTTACTATAAGAGAGCACACAAAATTTCGCTTAAATCGCACCACCCATCTCCGAGATCTGACGTTTCTCAAAATTAGGGTAAGGTGGAAGGTCCGCTCCCCCTTCAGATGTCAAAAATGTAGCACCCTATTTTCACCACGGGATCATTATGCACATTTTGTGAAAATTTCAAGAAAATCGGTTCAGTCGTTTTTGGAACCGTCTATGAGGAACACACAAACAAATTGACAAACTGAAAAACAAATGATCAACTTTGAACACATTCTCCTGTACCTCTCGCGCTCTTTTTCTTTGTTCGGGTTTGCTTGGCTATTCAAATAATTTTCTGCACTGGATATTCCTTCAATAATAGTTGTGACAATAATCATTATCCATTTAAGACTTCAGTACAAAAACGTACGGCCTAGACCACTTAATTTATTTTTTCTTTTTATACCATCCATCATAATCTAATTTCGTCATTCCGTTTGTAAACCATCGAAATATTCATCTGAGACCCAACCAAGGATATATGTATATTTTTGATCGTCTTGACATTCTAAGCCGATTTAGCTATGTCGGTCCGTCCATCTGTAGAAAGCATGCTAACTTTCGAAGGGATATTAGTGTAGGTCAGTGGGATTTCTATTATATTATTAAATGGGTCATATTGGTCGTTATTTTGATATAGCTGCCATATAAACCGATTTAGGATCTTGACCTCTTGAGCCCCTAAACGCCGCTTTGTCTCTAATTTTGTATAAGATATTTTGTTATGACTTCCAACAACTAAGTATGGTTCAAACCGGTTTAAAACTTGATGTAGCTCCCATATAAACCGATCTTCTAATTTGACTATAGGGCGCAATTCTCATGCGATTTGGCTAAACATTATTTTAACGACATCTCCTATGATCTTCCACATACGTGCCAAATGTGGTCTGATTGGGTCCATAACCTGATATAGCTCCTTCTTAAGCCACTATAGGGCTCAATTCTTATCCAATTTTTGCTGACATTTTGCGCAATGACATCTACTATGGTCTCCAACAGCCAAACCTAGCATGTTCCGAATTGATTGATAACCTGAAATAGCTCCAATAACTTTGCAATTTTTATCCATTATCCTTTGTTTGCCTGTAAAGAGATATCGGGCAAAAAAATTACAAACGAGATCCATGGTAGAGGGTATGTAAGATTTGGCCCGGCCGAACTTCCCGCTTTTACATATTGTCTCCGATTCGTTCGCCAAGTCATTGAAAACAGCTATTTTTCCTTTATAAAATCGGCTATTTTCAATGACTTGGCGAACGAATCGAGTGACAAAACGAAAACAATTGTGTGCTCATCGGCATGCCACTTGGGCTCGACTATAAAAAGGAGGCTTCTTATCTTTCAGCTAAATTTGCAATCAAACCCGCTCCACTGAGCTTTCGCTTTCAAGGCGTAGAAAAATGTCACCTCAGTAACGTAACCTACTCTCCAATAGCTCTGATTCTGTGTAGGTTCGTTCAGCCTTCCCCTCTAACAGTTTAACACAAATTTGGATATTCGGACTCTATTAAATAAATTTTTGTCTATGGCAGAGATAGCCACTTAAACTACCTGAAACACATATTGTTAAGGCCCATCTTAAGGTGGGAAATTCAAAAAAATAATACAGCAAACAACCGCAACGAAATTCTGTATTTTAAGGACCGATAGGTTTCCATAACAACGATAATTTATACATGATCCATTTTTACCACTCTGCCCTCTCTCTGTTCGTGGTGGCGTCTCCATTCAGTTGATCCATTTGCAAACAGAATAGATGGAGCTTATATAAATGCTAGTGCTGCCATCGATAAGGGAAAGGTTTTGACTTTAATATCCAAAATGTTAACAAAATAACTTAAAAGTTCTCCGTTCCATATCGCTCGGATGCTTGGGAATCACATATAAACGACTGAGAATTTTACATTTCTTCCATCTGTGAGAGCTTTTTTGAACATATGTTATGAGTCTATAGATTTCCTTTGTCTATGCTGCTACTCGCTTGGAGCGGCTTAGTGCATATAATATTGATCATGATGTGGTTGTTGTTGTTGTAGCAGTGTGTTATACACTGAGGCGGCAGCTCTTGCCGATGAAGAACTCCATCGGTTCAATCCGGTACGTACAACCGACTGACATGGGATTGGTGATGTGGTAGTTGTCTATAATATACTAAGGCTACATGGCGTATATATGGTTACCTGTTGAAAAGTCATAATTTAGTCTTTTTTAAATCAAATCAAATTGCCATATTAAACGATTCTTAGTGGTAAAGAACTAATTTGCCGGTCTTTATATTAGGTGCGTTGGCGACAGTTCTTAGTTATTTAACTATGTAAGACTTTTGAACATGAAAGTGTTGCCCAGCAGCACATTGTTTGGACTTGTCTAGGAAAAGAAGGCTCCTTGTCGATGAGCTAAAAATGGCGGCCACCTTGACTTAAGGTTTGCAACTGCTCCTATCACACTGAACGTAATAACTTTGGGTGTATGTCGGCAGTGTCCTATTAGGTCATTATAATTGATCAACTGTTTTGGGGTGAGGTGGTCCGCCATTTTCGCAGTCCACAACCTTATACGTTGAATTTAACCCCATATTGTCATAATTGGTGTATACAGCCGTTTGGTGAGGGGCGCCTCACTCCACCTGACCAGAGATGGTCCGTAAGACGATTTTTTAGGTTTCCGACTGTCAAAAAGTTGTAAAAGTCGAAAACGTCGTATACTTGTATAAAACGTAGAAAAAGTCACAAACGTCATAAACCTTAATAACTCAGTGTAAAAGTTTGATTTTTAACAAATATTATTGTCACTTATTTGTTGTATATAGAAGAGTTTATATGTAAAAAAATTTCGCAATAAAAGAAATATTAAGTTTTTTTTTTAATTTTTGCATTTACATTTTTCACACAATAAATTGGAAATATACGCAAATTTCAAGTCAATTTATAAAGTAACGTTTAAGGATTTTTTTGTGAAGCACAAAATCAATAAATTATTAGTTTTCATCAATTATATTTAGAAATTGCAATTATTTTATATCCTTTTGCAAAATTATTTGCTTCTCCCGTTTTAATTTGCTTTTTGAAAGCTGTTGTAAACGACATATGTTAAAAATGCATGACATCTGAGGAAGTGTCAAGTGAAACGGTACATGGAGTGTTAATACTTATGCCAAAATTTTTAGTTAATCAGATCAAAAATTCGACAAATTTTCGTTCGAAATTTTTTTTTCTGTCAGAAACCTAGTTTTTTGGCTAGGTTTACGACGTTTTCGACGTATGTAATATACGTCGGAAATGTATGTCATATACGTCACTGTTTTTGACAGGCCATCTCTGCACCTGACACTTGAGCAC
The DNA here is from genome assembly GCF_963082655.1 of Stomoxys calcitrans. NCBI lineage: Eukaryota > Metazoa > Arthropoda > Insecta > Diptera > Muscidae > Stomoxys > Stomoxys calcitrans. The sequence continues at coordinate 144,484,409 of NC_081552.1, read as the reverse complement.
AAATTTGAATGACGCACTCCACTTAAAAATATCTATTACTTCATCCCCCATTGTTTTAATGCGGAGGTAAATCACCACCTAGATTCTTGGACACAATATTTATTGTCATATTCGTAATCTGCTACCAAATGCCTTTAATTTGAGGCTCATCTAGCTTAGATCGAATTATATTCCCATTTGAGGGTGGGGCAACCCCCAATTACTTGGACCTCATATTTTATGTCATATTCGTAGTCTAGTCCCGAATACCTTTCATTTGAGTCCCATATTGATATTTACGTCCAAAATGTATGTTTGGGGGAGTTTTTGCGGTTGGACGACCCCTCGCATACTTCATCCCAATTGTTAATACCATATTCGTATTCTACTCCCCAATACCTTTCATTTGATACCCATATAGTCCCTATGGGTCCAGTTTTGATTTTAGGTGTTGTTTTTGGGGTAACGGATGAGGGTCCCTTCCAATATCAACAAACTTAAAAGCCTTTTCCTCCTTTCTGACCATTTTCGTAATCTACTCCCAAATACCTTTCATTCGAGTTCCATATTGTCATTATCGCCCAATAAACTTTTTTTAGGGGGTTTTGGGTCGGGGTGGCCCCTCAGTTACTTGGATCCAATGTTAATATGAATTCGTAGTCTACTCTTGAATACCTTTCATTTGAATCCCATATTGTCCCGATCGGTTCACTTTTATTTTGGCGTCGTACTTTTAGGGTGAGGGGGAAGGTCCGCCCCCCTACCGATATCAATAAATTATATAGCTTATTGCTCCTTCTGGGCCAATCCCCACAATCTGTAAAAATTTGAAAGAAATCGGTTCAGCCGTTATTGAGTCTATACGGAACAAACAAAATTTACAAATTTACAAACCCACAAACAAATACAAATTCATTTGAATATATATAGATAGATATAGGGAATTTTTCTCTTTTGCCCTTTTCAAATTCACACTATAAATTTATGGGACTATTATGGATGGCAACCTTATTTTAATTGCGTTGTCAGTTGACAAATTTGCATTGCGGATGGCAACTATCAACTGAAGTTGCCAGTGGCAGTTGCTAAAAATGCGATTTTTCGCCAACCACTTTTGTAGTTGCTCTGTTCTTTTTATATCCTTCACCATAGGATGGGGGCATACTAATTTCGTCATTCTGTTTGTAACACCTCGAAATATGCGTCTAAGACCCCATAAAGTATATATGTTCTTGATCGTCGTGACATTTTAAGTCGAACTAGCCATGTCTGTCCGTCCGTCTGTCTGTCGAAAGCACGCTAACTTTTGAAGGAGTAAAGCTAGCCGCTTGAAATTTTGCACAAATACTTCTTATTAGTGTAGGTTGGTTGGAATTGTAAATGGGCCAAATCGGTCAAAGTTTTGATATAGCTGCCATATAAACCGATCTTGGGTCTTGACTTCTTGAGCCTTTAGAGGGCGCAATTCTTACCCGATTTCACTTAATTTTAATTTTGCACGAAGTGTTTTGGTATCATTTCCAACAACTGTGCCAAGTATGGTTCAAATCGGTTCATAACCTGATATAGCTGCCATATAAACCGATCTTGTATCTTGACTTCTTGGGCTTTTTGAGGCTCAATTCTTATCCGATATGGCTGTAATTTTGCACGTGGTGTTTTGGTATCACTTCCACCATTTGTGCGAAGTATGGTCCAAATCGGTCCATAACGTTGATAGTGTAAAAACGTTGATAGTGTAACAAGATTTTAAACAAAACAAAAAGAATCGGGCGGGTAATAAAATAAGAAAAAAAGAAAAAACTGGCCATCCGTCGGCCACAACCTGGAGTGTCTATGTATTTCCATTATACGGACGGCAGCAGATTTATTGCAAATTAACTCAATATAAATCTAGTAGGAGAGTTCTTAAGTACTGAAAAAATATTGGGTTTGGAGCAGCTAAGAAAACCATTGAGAAGAGCAGCAAACGGCGACATACAATGATCTTCTACACGTTAATAAATAAAAAGATAGATCAAATTCAAATTAAAAACAAGTAAGAGCGTGCTAAGTTCGGCCGGGCCGAATCTTATATACCCTCCACCATTGATCGCATTTGTCGAGTTCTATGCACGGTATCTCTTTTAGCCAAACATAGAATATTGAATAAGAACTGTAATGCTATTGGAGCTATATCAAGTTATAGTCCGATTCGGACCATAAATGAATGCTGAACATTGTAGAAGTCATTGTGCAATATTTCAGTTCATTCGGATAAGAATTGCGCCTTGTAGGGGCTCAAGAAGCAAAATCGGGAGATAGGTTTATATGGGAGCAGTATTAAGCTATTGATCGATTCACATCATATTAGACACGTATGTTGAAGGTCATGAAATGAAAAAACAAAATTTCAGCCCAATCGGACGAGAATTGAGCCCTCTAGAGGTTCAAGAAGTCAAGACCCAGATCGGTTTATAAGGCAGTTATATACCGATTTACGCCATACTTAGCACAGTTATTGGAAGGCATAACAAAACACCTCATGCAAAATTTTAGCCAAATCGGATGAGAATTGCGCGCTCTATTGGCTCAAGAAGTCAAGATCCAAGATCGGTTTATATGACAGCAATACCAGATTATGAACCGATTCGAATCATACTTATCACAGTTGTTGGAAATGATACACTTTGTGCAAAATTAAAATTAAGTTAAACCGGGTAAAAATTGCGCCCTCTAAAGGCTCAAGAAGTCAAGACCCAAGATCGGTTTATATGGCAGCTTTATCAAAAAATGAACCGATTTGGCCCATTTACAATCCCAACCGACCTACACTAATAAAAAGTATTTGTGCAAAATTTCAAGCGGCTAGCTTTACTCCTTCAAAAGTTAGCGTTAGCGACTGACAGACGGACGGACATGGCTAGATCGACTTAAAATGACATGACGATCAAGAATATATATACCTTATGGGGTATTAGACGTATATTTCGAGGTGTTGCAAACAGAATGACGAAATTAGTATACCCCCATCCTACGGTGGAGGGTATAATAAAATGTTTATTCACAACTTCTAGCATTTTTTGTGGTGGTTTAATTATTTAGTCACACATTTGCTTGCTGCGGAACTGCCAACGACAAAAGTTGCCACACATAATAAAAATTTTTATCTATTTTGGTTGCGTTGTCAGATAACCACTCAACTGAACATTGGTTTCTATCCATAATCGGCCCATTATATTTATCAAGAATTATAAAATTTTTCCCATTTTCCATCCAAACATCTAAAGGGAAAACCTAGCAAGGTTTTCTTTCCTTTAACCACGTGTTTTTATACCCACCACCGAATGATGGGGGTATATTCATTTTGTCATTCCGTTTGCAGCACATAGAAAGTATATATATTCTTATATATATAAAGTAAATATATTCTTGATCAGCGTAAAAATCGAAGACGATCTAGACATGTTCGTCCGTCTGTCAGTTGAAATCACGCTACAGTCTTTAAAAATACAGACATAAGCTGAAACTTTGCACAGATTCTTTTTTGTCCATAAGCAGGTTAAGTTCGAAGATGGGCTATATCGGACTATATCTTGATATAGCCCCCATATAGACCGATCGGCCGATTTATGGTCTTAGGTCCATAAAAGCCACATTTATTATCCGATTTTGCTGAAATTTGGGACAGTGGGTTGTGTTAGGCCTTTAAATATCCTAATTCAATTTGGCCAGACATGTCCAGATTTGGATATAGCTGTCATATAGACCGATCCTCCTATTTAAGGTCTTAGGCCCATAAAAGCCACATTTATTATCCGATTTTGCTGAAATTTGGGACAGTGAGTTGTGTTAGGCCCTTCAACATCCCCCGTCAATTTGGCCTAGATCGGTCCAGGTTTGGATGTAGCTGCCGTCTATATGGCAATTTATAGTCTTAGGCCCATAAAAGTCACATTTATTATCCGATTTTGCTCAAATTTGAGACACTGATTGTGTTAGGCTCTTCGACATCATTCGTCAATTTGGTCCTGATCGGTCCAGATTTAGATATAGCTGCCATATAGACCGATCCTCCGATTTATAGTCTTAGGCCCATAAAAGCTACATTTATTATCCGATTTTGCTGAAATTTGAGACAGTGACTTGTCTTAGGCACACACATTTTTCTTTAAATTGGCCCTGATCGGTTCATATTTGGATATAGCTGCCATATAGACCGATCTCTCGATTTAAGGGTTTGGGCCCATAAAAGGCGCATTTATTGTCCGATGTCGCCAGTGACAGTGGGATAGTGAGATTAGTTAAGCCTCTTGACATACTTGTGAAAGATGGCTCAGATCGGTAAAGATTTGTATATAGCTGCCATATAGACCGATCTCTTGGTTTTAGGTTTTGGGGCCATTAAGGGCGCACTTATTGTCAGATGTCGCTGAAATTTGGGACAGTGAGTTGTGTAAGGCTCTTCGACATCATTCGTCAATTTGGCTCAGATCGGTCCAGATTATATATGTATAGTCTTAGGCCCATAAAAGCCACATTTATTATTCGATTTCGCCCAAATTTGCGACAATGAGTTGTGTTAGGCACTTTGGCATTTTTCTGCAACTTGGCCCAAATCGGTCCAGATTTGAATATAGCTGCCATGTAGACCGATATCTCGATTTAAAGCCTTGGTCCCATAAACGGCGCATTTATGATCCGATTTTACTGAAATTTGACACAGTGACTTATGTTAGGCTTTTCGACATCCGTGTCGTATATGGTTCAGATCGCTTTATGTTTAAATATAGCTACTAAAAAGACCAATATTTTGTTATACACAATTGAACAATGACTGGTACTTATTAGTATTTGGTCCAAATCGGAATATATTTCGATATAACTGCTGTGGGACATAAGGTATGCAATTTTCACCGGATTTTGATGAAAGGTGGCTTACATATATACCCGAGGTGGTGGGTATCCAAAGTTCGGCCGAACTTAACGCCATTTTACTTGTTTTGAATTACATTAAGGACGCAGAAAATATGCATACACATATTTGGTTCATATGCACTTCTGTCCGAATTACATCTGTGTGAAAGAGAACACTATATCATCTTGCTTTTTGTAGAAACAGATACATACCGTTTATGCTAGTAAATAACAATTTTAATTCGTGCAATTAGGTTTGGTTGAAAAGAGGGTGCGGATATTAATCAGCCCCATGCCACTATGGATATACACCTGAGCCACTAATCGGCTTGTTGTGCGCTCTAAATATTGGGTTGCCCAAAAAGTAATTGCGGATTTTTTAAAAGAAAGTAAATGCATTTTTAAGAAAACTTAGAATGAACTTTAATCAAATATACTTTTTTACACTTTTTTTCTAAAGCAAGCTAAAAGTAACAGCTGATAACTGACAGAAGAAAGAATGCAATTACAGAGTCACAAGCCGTTGAAAAAATTTGTCAACGCCGACTATATGAAAAATCCGCAATTACTTTTTGGGCAACTTAAAAAAGTTACCTCGAAAAAGAAAATCTATGTCAGGAATTCCGTACTATTTACAAAATCCTTTATTGTTTCCATGGCACGCCGCTAAAGGTGTCATCACAATACATGTTCTTGTCTTATGACATGTCAAATTTTGTTATTGTTCAAGTTGCACACATAGTGTGAATAAAATAACATATGAAATGTATTATAGAGCCTTAAGTTGGTTCTTGCCTGGTCCCCACCTAAGTGCCGGTATCTGTTAGCCACGAAAGCCGGGCAATGACAAAGGAAATGCTCCAACGTCTCATCATCTTCCCCACATGCTATCACTTGCCGCACCGATTTTACACAAGTGAGCTCATAGATTAGTTATGATACCGAAAGCTATACTGGCCTCCCTCTTGCTTCCTTTCAATAATAGCCTCGTCTTCTCACGATCTGGATGTTCCCATAAGTTTATTGACGTCAGTCCTCTGGCCTTCATTGCCAATTCGTCCGATTTTTCATTCTTTACTCCGCTTTAGCGCGCCACCCCAATGATGCGGATCGTGCCATCCTCCACATCTGTGAGCCTTCTCAGTACGCTCCTGAATGTGACACTTCCAATTCATCTTCCTGTTCAAGATCATTGAGGAAACACAGTGCTTCAAATTGGCCCACCTTCATCTTCCTCGTGAACAGGCAGATTTCAGTCTTCTCTGGGTTAACATTAAGACCCCTAGTTCATGCCCAGTCGTGCGCCATCTGCAAGACCCTTTCGGCAATTCTGCATAATGCCCCTCTGTGGCGTGCCTTGTGTCACTTTCTCCCTTATATTTATGTCATGGGACACGCAATTTAACCATTTGTTCCTTAGCACAAGTCATGATTTAATGCAAAATAGAATTTTTATGTAAAAAATAATCTCTGCAATTAATCACTTTTTCAAAAATATTATTAGTTAATACCATGTTTGATTGGTAAGATTTATGTAAATATTTTTTCTATGTCTAGAAATGCATGTAACTTCTATAACCATCAAAAAGCAGCTCAGGTAGTTTGTAATCAACACAGCCTGGGATATCGGGCATTATATCAAGGATAACACAGAGTCCGTAGGCGCAACATGTCCAAATGAAAAGCTCCCTTAGACTCACAGCAGTGGTCGCAGCAATTTGTCTAAGCAAAATGTCCAGAGGCAATACGAGTAGCATTAAATTCAGTGCATCAGATAGTGTCATCTTCAGTGCGGCTGTTATGTACAAACAAACCATCCTTTGGATCCGGTTGAGTATTGAGCAGTAGGTGAACTTTTGAAGCGCCGTCCACCAGACCACAACACCATATAGCAATATAGTAGTATATACTCAGGGCGGTTTAAACCCCCATTTTTTGCCCATAGCTCTCTTACAGTTATAAAGGGCAAGAGTTACCTTTGTTGCCCTTTCCAAAATGTTGTATTGGAAGTTAAATTTCCTGTCCAGCAAAACACCCAGGTTTTTGCGATTTCAGTAAATGGACCATTCTCTCCTCGCAAGAGACGGGCGCCACTGTAGGTACCTTATAATTTCTGCTGAAAATAACTATTTCTGTTTTCCACGAATTTACGCCTAGACCACTTTCACAGAAAAAATTAAAAACTAGTTTCAGTTAAGAAATTTGTTTATTCAATTAAACAATTTGCTAAAATGGGTCCTTTAAAGGAATTTGTATTATTGATTAACAATTTTGCAATTTGGATTTATGATAAGCTCCAAAATCTAATTAAATTGGTTATTAACTCCATAAACCTATTATTTGAAAGTTTCTCTTTCTTTTAAGCAACTATTTTACTGTTTTAATAAAACTAAACAATTAATATTTTTCACATGAAAAAAAAAACTTTTTATTACATTGGATTTAATTGCGTATAAAACATGAAATATTTATATTGCTTAAAAATACATATTTCTTCTTTATTGAAATCAGACTTCGAAAAAAAAGGAGAATTTAAAGAGAAATTTATTTTCCATTATAAGCCTCGGTTCATTCGCGGACATGGTCTGTAAAGAGTAATATAAACAAAATATGTAAAAAGAATTATAAAAATTACCAATCTTAGCATTTTGCTCTCAATAGCACGAAATGTAGACGCAAATTCCGTTCTCAGCGCCGTTTTCCAAGTCAATATAATCTCGAAACTATTAAAATAAGATAATATTTATACGTTACATATACCACGCTTGTATTCTATAAGTCCATTATAAGCCTCGGTTCATTCGCGCACATGGTCTGTAAAGAGTAATAAAGGGTGATTTTTTTGAGGTTAGGATTTTCATGCATTAGTATTTGACAGATCACGTGGGATTTCAGACATGGTGTCAAAGAGAAAGATGCTCAGTATGCTTTGACATTTCATCATGAATAGACTTACTTACGAGCAACGCTTGCAAATCATTGAATTTTATTACCAAAATCAGTGTTCGGTTCGAAATGTGTTCATTCACCGTAACGTTGCGTCCAACAGCATCTTTGAAAAAATACGGTCCAATGATTCCACCAGCGTACAAACCACACCAAACAGTGCATTTTTCGGGATGCATGGGCAGTTCTTGAACGGCTTCTGGTTGCTCTTCACTCCAAATGCGGCAATTTTGCTTATTTACGTAGCCATTCAACCAGAAATGAGCCTCATCGCTGAACAAAATTTGTCAAAATTTGAACACATTTCGAACCGAACACTGATTTTGGTAATAAAATTCAATGATTTGCAAGCGTTGCTCGTTAGTAAGTCTATTCATGATGAAATGTCAAAGCATACTGAGCATCTTTCTCTTTGACACCATGTCTGAAATCCCACGTGATCTGTCAAATACTAATGCATGAAAATCCTAACCTCAAAAAAATCACCCTTTATAAACAAAATATTTAAAAAGAATTATAACAAGTAAAAAGGCGTTAAGTTCCGGCCGGGCCGAACTTTGGATACCCACCACCTCGGGTATATATGTAAACTACCTTTCATCAAAATTCGGTGCAAATTTCATACCTTATACTAATATACCTCATACCGATCTAAACTATATACGACACGGATGTCGAAAAGCCGAACATAAGTCACTGTGTCAAATTTCAGTGAAATCGGATTATAAATGCGCCTTTTATGGGGCCAGGACTTTAAATCGAGATATCGGTCTACATGGCATCTATATCCAAATCTGAACCGATTTGGGCCAAGTTGCATAAAAATGTCGAAAAGCCTAACACAAAGCACTGTCCCAAATTTCGGCGAAATCGGACAATAAATGCCTCTTTTATGGGCCCTAAAACTTAAATCGAGGGATCGGTCTATATGGCAGCTATATGCAAATCTAAACCTATCTGGGCAAAGTTGAAGAAGGACGTCGAAAAGCCTAACCAAACCCACTGTGTCAAATTTCAGCGACATCGGACAATAAATACGTCTTTTATGGCCCCAAAACCTAAAACCTAGATATCGGTCTATATGGCAGCTACATCCAAATCTGTACCGATCTGTGCGATATTGCAGAAGTATGTCAAGGAGCTTAATTTAACACACTGTTCCAAATTTCGGCGACATCGGACAATAAATGAGCATTTTATGGGCCCAAAACCATAAATCAAGAAATCGGTCTAAATGGCAGCTATATCCAAATCTGAACCGATCTGAACCACATTGAAGAAATATGTCAAAGGGCCTAACACAACTCACTGTCCCATATTTCAGCAAAATCGAATAATGAATGTGGCTTTTATGTGCCTTACACCATAAATCGGAGGATCAATCTATATGGCAGCTATATCCAAATCTGGACCGTTCTGAGCCAAATTAACGAAGGATGTCAAATGGCCTAACACAACTCACTGCCCCAAATTTCAGCAAAATCGGATAATAAATGTGGCTTTTATGGGCCTTAGACCCTAAATCGGAGGATCGGTCTATATGGCAGCTATATCCGAATCTGAACCGATCTGAGCCAAATTAACGAAGGATGTCAAATGGGCTAACACAACTCACTGCCCCAAATTTCAACAAAATCGGATAATAAATGTGGCTTTTATGGGCCTAAGACCCTAAATCGGCGGATCGATCTATATGGGGGCTATATCAAGATATAGTCCGATATAGCCCATCTTCGAACTTAACCTGCTTATGGACAAAAAAAGAATCTGTGCCAAATTTCAGCTCAATATATCTATTTTTAAAGACTGTAGCGTGATTTCAACAGACAGACGGACGGACATGTCTAGATCGTCTTAGATTTTTACGCTGATCAAGAATATATATACTTTATAGGGTCGGAAATGAATATTTCGATGTGTTGCAAACGGAATGACAAAATGAATATACCCCCATCCTTCGGTGGTGGGTATAAAATTACCAATCTTAGCATTTTGCTCTCAATACCACGAAATGTAGACGCAAATTCCGTTCTCAGCGCCGTTTTCCAAGTCAATATAATCTCGAAACTATTAAAATAAGATAATATTTATACGTTACATATACCACGCTTGTATTCTACAATTTCCTCGAATTCGTTGCATTTGAAATTTATCCATTCTGTTTGTTCACATTTTAATTTTTTTCGCTATTTCAGGGTACCGTTTTTCACAATATTTTTTATACCCTCCACCATAAGATGGGGGGTATACTAATTTCGTCATTCTGTTTGTAACTACTCGAAATATTCGTCTGAGACCCCATAAAGTATATATATTCTTGATCGTCGCGACATTTTATGTCGATCTAGTCATGTCCGTCCGTCTGTCTGTCGAAAGCACGCTAACTTCCGAAGGAGTAAAGCTAGCCGCTTAAAATTTTGCACAAATGCTTCTTATTAGTGTAGGTCGGTTGGTATTGTAAATGGGCCATATCGGTCCATGTTTTGATATAGCTGCCATATAAACCGATCTTGGGTCTTGACTTCTTGAGCCTCTAGAGTGCGCAATTCTTATCCGATTGGAATGAAATTTTGCACGACGTATTTTGTTATAATATCCAACAACTGTGCCAAGTATGGTTCAAATCGGTCCATAACCTGATATAGCTTCCATATAAACCGATCTTGGGTCTTGAATTCTTGAGCATCTAGAGTGCGCAATTCTTATCCGAAAGAAATGAAATTTTGCACGACGTGTTTTGTTATGATACCCAACAACTGTGCCAAGTATGGGTCAAATCGGTCCATAACCTGATATAGCTGCCATATAAACCGATCTTGGGTCTTGACTTCTTGAGCCTCTAGAGGGCACAATTCTTATCCGATTTGAATGGAATTTTGCACGACGTGTTTTGTTATGATACCCAACAACTGTGCCAAGTATGGTTTAAATCGGTTTATAACCTGATATAGCTGCCATATAAACCGAACTTGGGTCTTGACTTCTTGAGCCTCTAGAGGGCACAATTCTTATCCGATTTGAATGAATTTTTGCACGAAGTATTTCGTTATGATATCCAATAACTGTGCCAAGTATGCTTGCAATCGGTTAATAACCTGATATAGCTGTCATATAAACAGATCTGGGGATTTGACTTCTTGAGCTTCTAGAGGGCGCAATTCCTATCCGATTTGGCTAAAATTTTGCATGACGTATTTTATTTTTACTTTCAACAACTGTTTTAAATAAGGTTCAAATCGGTTCATAACCTGATATAGCTGCCATATAAACCGATCTGGGATCTTGACTTCTTGACCGCTAGAGGTCGCAATTATTATCCGATATGCCTGAAATTTTGTACGACGTATCTTCTAATGACCATCAACATACGTGTTTATTATGGTCTGAATCGGTCTATAGCCCGATACAGATCCCATATAAATCGTTCTCACTATTTTACTTCGTGAGCCCCCAATGGGCGCAATTCTTATACGAATTGGCTGAAATTTTACACAGGTCTCCAACATATAATTTAATTGTGGTCCGCACCGGACCATATCTTGATATCGTTTTAATAGCAGAGCAACTCTTTTCTTATATCCTTTTTTGCATAAGAAGAGATGCCAGGAAAAGAACTCGACAAATGCGATCTATGGTGGAGGGTATATAAGATTCGGCCCGGCCGAACTTAGCACGCTTTTACTTGTTTTACTCTTAAATTATAATTAAACAAATTGTATTTTATGGAAAAATATAAAACACACTTTTTATTTTTTTTCTACATACGCTACTTTGTGTCTGTATATATTGGGTTGATCAAAAAGTTAATGCGGATTTTTTAAAAGAAAGTAAATGCATTTTTAAGAAAACTTAGAATGAACTTTAAAATATACTTTTTTACACTTTTTTTCTAAAGCAAGCTAAAAGTAATAGCTGATAACTGACAAAAGAAAGAATGCAATTACAGAGTCACAAGCTGTGAAAAAATTTGTCAACGCCGACTATATGAAAAATCCGCAATTACTTCTTGGGCAACCCAATAATAGAAGCGAGGCATATATTTGACTCATTCTTGCTTCTTTTCACATAATATATGTGTGAAAGGGAACGCCATATATTCTTCCACAATTTATATTATTAAATAAGAATTTAATTCGTTCAATAAATGACATGCTTACCAACCACTTGCCGTGATACAAAAAATCTAATTTCTTTGTTAAAAATTATAAAAGCAATTAACACCTTTTTTGAAAAAATTTTTTTCAAGTCAATACCATATTTAATCGTTCAAATATAGGTCTATATTTTTTCTGTGCGAGTGGAGAGTCTCAGTGAGAGCCCGGGTGGCATCGGCTCTAGCTTAAGTACTATTTGCCTTTGATTCCCGATACGACAAGGCGAGTTATTGGCGCCTTTAAATATCTAATGGCCATCATATTCCCGCAGCGATCGGTCGTTTAGACCGGAACGAGTTTGCTCGCATATAAGAGCTTGATAAGGATCGCCACCTCCACATGCAAATGTGGCTACAACAACAAGCTCCTGCCTGCTTCTGTTAATAAAAGTCGGTTTATTCGTTTTATTACAAACCGCCAGATTGCAACCTATAATATATTCGATAAGCAACTCACCCCTTTCGTTGATATCCGAACTTTCCCATGTCTGGTGATGTGCATTACTATCATATATTTCCCTGTTAAAGCGGCTTCAACAAGCAACTTAAGGCTTGAAGACGGCATCTCTGAATCATGCGCCATATACAGGGAAGCAAGTCAGTAATAAGACTTATTAATTTCAAGTAGGCTAGAGAGGCGAATGTCTCCCATTCCTCGTGCCCCTGAGTAGTTTAAATCCAGTAATTCTTAGTCTACAAACCATTTCTTCGTATATCCATAGTCCCTGGACAAGAACCAGAAAGGTCTTTAGTGTCGCCGAAGCGGACTTGTAATGGTGGAGATTTATCTGCAAAAACCGGACCACAGTCAGGATTCAAAATTTCCACCACCGTTGCGTTAGACTCATCTTCTGATTCCGCCAGGAGTTCACCCTCACAAGATTCGTTTGATATTGTCATTATGAGCAGTGGATTCACTCTTCCTCAGGACACTGGATACTTGCGGTGTGGACGATTCTTCTGTAGATGCTTCACTAGCTGCTGCTGTGGAAGTACCTTTTGAGTTTCGTCCTTCCCCGCTGGCGCACACCTTGAGGGCAATTCCACTGGATGACCCTTCCGGGTTGTCGGGTTGTTTTTCCCTCCTGTTTCCATCGTGGCAGGGGGATTTTCCGTCTCGTGCAATTCTACAGACATTACCGATGTAATCGATAGTTCCTCAGGCAAGTTTTCAGCAAGAACTGCTGCTGAGTCGTCTCCTGATTCCTCAAACACACCGCTTCTATAGACTTTCAGTTTCAACGTGTTGAATCCGTAGGATACAAATTTTTCAGACTTGATAAGATCTGCGAAACAACCGGAGTTAAGTACGAATATTGGTCGCCATCAGCGTCATCCAATCTACCAATACTCCAGTTGAAAGATTGGGATTACAGTCCCTTAGTCTCCCAAGTATGGACTCAGGATCTGACGGAATCTCGACCAATAGCACACGCTTGGGTGCTATTGGTCGAGAGGAAATATCTTCCTTATTAACTAAATCGAGTGCTGCGCCTGGCCAGATCTCACCAATCTCTTTTTTAGGGCGCAAAGATACATTTGAGCGTTGATCCCCAAAAGCAAGGATCCGGAGCGGGTACTTTTTTCCCGCTCCGCTTCGGCAATAATTTTTCCGCTCCGCTCCGGCATTTTTATTTTCGGTTCGCTACCGCTCCTTTACTTTTAAATTGACTATTTATTTTTAAATTTTCTTTTTATACACACCGTGCGCTGTGAAGTGATCTATTAATTTTGTCATTACGATTAAATCAGTAAGCAATATTCCGATTATATGTATTCTTGATCAACATCTATATAGGGCTATATACCTTTAAAGCCCCCATATAAACCGGTATACTGGATTGATTTGTTCAGTCTCTAGAGGCCGCAATTCTTATCCGATTTAGCTGAAATTATGCGTATCGGTTTCTTTTATAACCTCCAACATTTTTGTAAAATATAGTCTCAATCGGTCCATAACCGTTTATATCCTCCATATGGACCGATCTCACGATTGTACTTCTTGAGTCCCTAGAGGGATCATTTCTTATCCAATTTGGGTGAAATTTTGCAAAATTTCTCCAACAACCTCCAACTTCCGAATAATCAGACCTCCCGATTTTACTTCCTAAGCGTCTAGAAGGCGCAATTATTATTTGATTTGACCGAAATTTTGCATAATAATTTCTCCTAAAGTCTCCAACATCCATGCCAAGGATGATCTGAATCCGTGTCTATTGCTTTTATATAAACATATCAACCGACTTTACTTTTTAAACATATACTGGAAGCAATTCCTAACCAAATAAAAAAAGTAAAAACTAAAAGTAAAATGGATATATTTATTATAAACCTATTATGTCTATATTAATGTCCAAGTATGGGTCAATTTGGATCATATTCGGTTCAGGTACCGAGAAGTTTATATAAGTCAGGTTTTAAAATGTCAAGGAAATCAGGTTATAAATGTAGATGTAATGGCTTAAGATCCCAGATCTGCATGTAGGTCCATAAGGCAGCTATATCTAAATATGGTCTAATTTGAACCATACGCCGTTCGGATAAATGCAACTCCATGTTCCAAATGTATTATCAAAGTATCGTCCGACCTGGGCCAAATTTCGGTCGGACAACGGGAAATCTTGTCCAACTGACTGCTCTAAATTTCAGCGAAATAGGAAAATAAGGTTTATAGGGGTAGATCGGTCTATATGGCAGCTATATCCAAATTTGGTCCCGAGAAGTTTATGTTCTATATGGCAGCTATTTCTAAAGACATAGATCGGTCTATACGGCAGCTGTATCTAAATATAGTTAGATATGGACCAAGCTCGTTGCGAAGGTCGGCAGGAGGTCACTGTTCTAAATTTCAACAAAATCGTGATAAAAATGCTAAATGCGCCCTTAAATCGGCAGGTCGGATTATATGGCAACTATATCAAATTATGGGCCGATATGGACGATTTTTGGTTCGGATACCGGGGGCCCTAATACAACTGGCGGTTTACAAAACAAAAAAGAATTTGACAGATGCGAGTCTACCGTACTTAGCTCGTTTTAACTTGTTTGGACTTTAAGACTAAACTTTTTAAAATTGATAAAAATATGTTCTTCAATATGTTTCCGATAACGATTTAACGAAAGTTAACTCTAAAATTTGTGTGTTAATTCCAAAACAACAAGTTCGTAAGCCAAAAAAAATTTGTATTTTTAAGACTTTTTTGTCGGAGCGGAGCGGGTTAGAAAAATTTCGCTCCCGCTCCGACAAAAGTAGGCTTGCTCCGCTGCGAATCCCTGTCCGAAAGCAATTAGTTTGTATCGGCCCCGATACCAGCCTGCATCGTCACAAACTGGAGGAGGCTCAAGAAACTCTGCAAGCACATCAGAGTATACAGATGACAGTTCATTGCCTATCCCACTCCAATTGATCCTAGGTATGTGTTGGGATACCCCAATAAATGGAAAACATTTATAACAAACTGGCAACACTGAGTTTGGAGTAGATGAATGTCAACAACGATTTCCTTTTGGGTGTGGGTTCGTCTGTTGATAACAGAGAGTTAACACTCTTTAAGACCAGCTTGCCTTAAATATTAATTGTGGTTTAAAATAGTAAAAATAAGGCATTAGCCATTAAAAATCTATTTAACCTGTTTCATTATCATGCAACACACGATCACAACAGCCGCCCTGCAGCCCTGTTTTCCTTGTCGACAACTACTATCACCAAGCTGTCCCTAGCGACATTAGCAAAGGTTCTCATAATTGTAAAATTATTAAACCGGCTACCGCAGAAAATACATGAATAAAAATACATATGTATGCACATATTTATGTATACCTAGGTATATATATATACATATGTAGGAAGTGTCAATAATAAATCTATACTGACATACTATTGACTTTTGTAACCAGAACTACCGACAAATTTTACCCAAACCCATGCTTTTTGCTATAGACATTTTATATGAGGTTGTCATTCAGAAATCATTAGTAAGTCATTATGGAATATATAGAGACATTGCGGTATATATGGGGCATTGTCAGTAGGGAAATTTTTGCCGTGTTTTATTTACCCCATTTAGCGGATTTTCTCGCTTAGTTTGTATCAAGATATATTCATTTACAGGTAGTGGCAGCTGCCCAACAACAAAATATTGACTGCACTGTCTATCAAAATCAGTGATTAGTGCAACACTGATTTTGAGTATGTTACTAGTTCGCGTCATTTTTTGTTATTTGTGTATGGTATGGTTCTTAACTATAATACACACGCACAACCAAAACTCGTTGACAGATAGTGTACTTCGCGAGAAAAAATTGTACTCAGCTGTTTACGATACTCTACCTGATAATTATGTCATGCATTGTATGGAAAGAATTGCTATCCCCGATTAGTAAGCGGATATTGTGTCATCATTCAATCTGAATGACAAAACTAAAAGTGGAAAAAGGCAACATATTTATTCAATGATTAAACGTTCTGGAATGCAAAATTTGCTCAGGATTTTAATAAAATCACATATATGAACTCCGAGACACATTTATTTAAAATGATTTATTTTGTTTGTTTTGTTGATCTTGATATTCTGGATTCTTCCAACGTTTAAAGTACAAAGCATATAGCGGGAAGTGCGTTTTATTTATCCATAATGGTTGGGACTTTGTTCGATTTTCGCAAAATTTTTTTCATGATTACTTTTTTAGATAATAGATTTTGAAGGAAAACAACTTGCTGATTTCATTCAGTAGGACATTCCCTCATTATTTATGAAAAATCTTCATAAAAGTATTATGTTTCTTATTTTTGTAGTGTTTCAAAAAAGTAACCGTGAAAAATGTGTGTTTTCAACTGTGGAAAACGAATGTAGTACCAGCCTTAAGCTAGCAAATCCGCTACACTGGCATATTAAACAACCCATTTTAAGACATTTTTAATCATTTAAGGCTGGTATTATATTCGCTTTTCGCGAAATCATTTTTCGCCGATTACTCTTTTTAGATAATAGATTTTAAAGCAAAAAAACTTGCTGATTTCGAATTATCATTCAGTATTACTTTTGGTAAAATTTTAATAAAATAGTTAATTTATCATTGTTTTTTTTGTTTTCAAAATAGTAATCGTGGAAAAAAGGGGTTTCAACAGTGAAAAACGAACATAGTACCAGCCCTTAGTCGAAATTTTCGACCTTTTAACTGAGTATTCTGTTCAGCTTTTCAGGCGGAATGCTGCCAAACTCAAATATAACAAGTAAGAGCTAATTTCGGCCGGGCCGAATCTTATATACCCTCCACCGTGGATCGCATTTGTCGAGTTCTATGCGCGGTATCTCTTTTTAGGCAAACAAAGAATATTGGAATAGGATAGGAACTGTTATGCTATTGGAGCTATATCAAGTTATAATCCGATTCGGACCATAAATGAATGCTGAACATTGTAGAAGTCATTGTGTAATATTTCAGTACACTCGGATAAGAATTGCGTCTTGTAGGGGCTCAAGAAGCAACATCGGGAGATAGGTTTATATTGGAGCTATATCAAACTATTGATCGGTTCAAACCATATTTTGTTGAAACTCATGAGAGAAGCCGTTGTACAAAGTTTCAGCTAAATCGGATAATAATTGCGTCCTCTAGAGGCTCAAGAATTCAAGATCCCAGATCGGTTTATATGGCAGCTATATCAGGTTATGGACAGATTTGAACTATTCTTAGCATAGTTGTTGGAAGTCATAGCAAAACACGCCATGCAAAATTTCAGCCAAATCGGATAATAATTGTGCCCTCTAGCGGCTCAAGAAATCAAGATCCCAATCGATTTAGCCCATTTACAATCCCAACCGACCTACACAAAAAGGAAGTATTTGTGCAAAATTTCAAGCGGCTAGCTTTACTCCTTCGAAAGTTAGCGTGCTTTCGACAGACAGACGGACGGACAGACGAACGGACATGGCTAGTTCGACTTAAAATGTCATGACGATCAAGAATATTATATTTTAAGGGGTCTTAGACGAATATATCGAGGAGTTACAAACAGAATGACGTCGTTTTTATACCCTATGGTGGAGGGTATTAAAACGACGACGAAACGTTGGCTGAAAATAGGCGGACAAGTAAGACTCTGTTTATAGTGAAGAAAATGGCAAAAAACTATTAGTGGCAACACTTGAAACTATTGCCGGCTTCATTTTTGCTTGTTTTAATTGTTTCAATGGTCCGTTTTTTTATGTATTTGAGAAAAAATATATAAAATAGATAAAACAATAAGTGCAGATGAAGAAACGTGTTTTGGTACGGAAATAAAAACATTTGCTTGCTGTCAAATTCCGCTCGCGGAACAATTAAAAATTTCAGCGGCTATTCCGAAAGCAGAATTGAATACCAACCGTAATGCTGGAGAAAAATAGGTGACAAAGTAGTACTTTGTTTATAGTGAGGAAAATGGCAAAAAGAAATTTTAGTGGCAACGCTTGACATCATTGTCGTCATCATTTTTGTTTAATTGGTTTCAATGATTCGTTTAAAACCATGTTAAAACCATAAGTGCAGATAAAAAACGTCTTTTGGTATGAAAATAAAAACAACAAGTAAAAGCGTGCTAAGTTCGGCCGGGCCGAATCATATATACCCTCCACCATGGATCGCATTTGTCGTGTTCTTTTCCCGGCATCTCTTCTTAGCCAAAAAAGGATATAAGAAAAGAATTGCTCTGCTATTAACACGATATCAAGATATGGTCCGGTTCGGACCACAATTAAATTATATGTTGGAGACCTGTGTGTCCATTGGGGCTCACGAAGTAAAATAGAGAGAACGTTTTATATGGGATCTGTATCGGGCTATAGACCGATTCAGACCATAATAAACACGTTTGTTGATGGTCATGAGAGGATCCATCGTACAAAATTTCAGGCATATCGGATAATAATTGCGACCTCTAGGGGTCAAGAAGTCAAGATCCCAGATCGGTTTATATGGCAGCTATATCAGGTTATGAACCGATTTGAACCTTATTTGACACAGTTGTTGAAAGTAAAAATGAAATACGTCATGCAAAATTTCAGCCAAATCGGATAGGAATTGCGCCCTCTAGAAGCTCAAGAAGTCAAATCCCCAGATCTGTTTATATGACAGCTATATCAGGTTATGGACCGATTTCAATCATACTTGGCACACTTGTTGGATATTATAACGAAATACTTCGTGCAAAAGTTCATTCAAATCGGATAAGAATTGTGCCCTTTACAGGCTCAAGAAGTCAAGACCCAAGATCGGTTTATATGGCAGCTATATCAGGTTAGGGACCGATTAAAACCATACTTAACACAGTTGTTGAGTATCATAACAAAACACGTCGTGCGAAATTCCATTCCACTCGGATAAGAATTGCGCACGCTAGAGGCTCAAGAAGTCAAGAACCAAGATCGGTTTATATGGCAGCTATATCAGGTTATGGACCGATTTGAACCATACTTGGCACAGTTGTTGGATATAATAACAAAACACGTCGTGCAAAATTTTATTTCAATCGGATAAGAATTGCGCACTCTAGAGGCTCAAGAAGACTAGACCCAAGATCGGTTTATATGGCAGCTATATCAGGTTATGGACCGATTTGAACCATACTTCCCACATTTGTTGGATATCATAACAAAACACGTCGTGCAAAATTTCATTCTGATCGGATAAGAATTGCGCACTCTAGAGGCTCAAGAAGTCAAGACCCAAGATCGGTTTATATGGCAGCTATATCAGGTTATAGACCGATTTGAACTATACTTGGCACAGTTGTTGGATATCATAGCAAAACACGTCGTACAAAATTTCATTCTGATCGGATAAGAATTGCGCACTCTAGAGGCTCAAGAAGTCAAGACCCAAGATCGGTTTATATGGAAGCTATACCAGGTTATGAACTGATTTGAGCCTTATTTGAAACAGTTGTTGAAAGTAAAAATAAAATACGTCATGCAAAATTTCAGCCAAACCCGATAGGAATTGCGCCCTCTAGAAGCTCAAGAACTCAAATCCCCAGATCTGTTTATATGACAGCTATATCAGGTTATGGACCGATTTCAACCTTACATGGCACAGTTATTGGATATCAAATGAAATACTTCGTGCAAAAATTCATTCAAATCGGATAAGAATTGTGCCCACTACAGGCTCAAGAAGTCAAGACCCAAGATCGGTTTATATGTCAGCTATATCAGGTTATGGACCGATTTAAACCATACTTGGCACAGTTATTGGATATAATAACAAAACACGTCGTGCAAAATTTCGTTCTGATCGGATAAGAATTGCGCACGCTAGAGGCTCAAGAAGTCTAGACCCAAGATCGGATTATATGGCAGCTATATCAGGTTATGGACCGATTTAAACCATGCTTCGCACAGTTGTTGGATATCATAACAAAACACGCCGTGCAAAATTTCATTCCAATCGGATAAGAATTGCGCACTCTAGAGGCTTAAGAAGTCAAGACCCAAGATCGGTTTATATGGCACCTATATCAGGTTATGGACCGATTTGAACCATACTTCGCACATTTGTTGTATATCATAACAAAACACGTCGTGCAAATTTTCATTCTAATCGGATAAGAATTGCGCACTCTAGAGGCTTAAGAAGTCAAGACCCAAGATCGGTTTATATGGCAGCTATATCAAAACATGGACCGATATGGCCCATTTACAATACCAACCGACCTACACTAATAAGAAGTATTTGTGCAAAATTTCAAGCGACTAGCTTTACTCCTTCGGAAGTTAGCGTGCTTTCGACAGACAGACGGACGGACGGACATGGCTAGATCGACATAAAATGTCACGACGATCAAGAATATATATACTTTATGGGGTCTCAGACGAATATTTCGAGTAGTTACAAACAGAATGACGAAATTAGTATACCCCCTATCTTATGGTGGAGGGTATAAAAACTAATTGTCAAATTCCGCTCGCGGAACAATTAAAGATTTCCGCGCCTAAGCAGAATAGAATACCAACCCTTTCACTAAATTTCAAAACTAGCTGAATAGGGCATTAATATTAGTTAAGACATGTATTTATTAATTAGTTTAAAATATATTTTATTAAAAAAATTATAAAAAAGGAAAATTTTGAATAGCTGCCAAATTATCCGTCAAAAATTGCCGTGTCCATATGCCTGGTGTCGGTTGCATTCAGCATTATCACCAAGAATTGTCTTCATCTGCAGTGCCTATTAAGTACAAACAAAAAGTTTAAAATTGTTTATAGAACTTGTATTACAATAAATTTATGTACCTACAAATGTGTCAGTTTACGTCGCTAATTAGCATAACTTACTAAATTTGCAATTTTTTCATTGCTTTTCGAAAAGATGTATGGCCCGGCAAAATTATTTTCAACAAAACAATTGAGAAAACGAATAAAATATAAAATAAATTATAGTTTGTCACCTGTCAAAACAAACAATGTAGACAATTCGGTGACAATGTCACATCCATAGTAGACAAAAGTGGTGACATGGGACTTCCTACTGGGTAAGTTTAAACTTATTCAGATATGTTGCTAACCAACACAATCCTGCCTTCATATTAATCATTTTCAATTTAACTATTAGTTCTACTCGTATCATTACATTAGTATGTAGTTTGACAGTTGTCCAAGTGAAATAAGAGGAACAAAGCACAAGCCATTAAGAAGCGCATTGAAACCCCTAATGGTTTGCTAGTTACCATAGAAACTACTAGCACACATTGAGTTTCCGTTTCGCTGGTTCATTAGTTCATTGGCCAAATAATGGTTCATCTGGTGTCGAGTAATTGTGAACAAATAAGAAAATTCGCTTTTGGTGAAGTTTTGATTAAAAATTAAATCATGGATGAATTGTCGGAACACACTTTCGCATTGAATTCAGTGATTGAATTCAAAGCTACCCACGAAGACGATAAACAGCTAAATTTAACCGACAAAACTACAAGCACGGATCCAATGCGTCCAAAAGCCGATGCATCATCTTCATTTAACGAGTGGTGCAATCGAGGAACGCAAACAGTGGGAATTAGAGCAAATTCTAACCAGACCATTATTGACGAACGGCAACTGGCAACTTGGCTACGAAAAATACTCCCAAACGTTGAAAGAGAACTTCTTAAAGGATGCACACCAGACTTTCAATCAGGAAATACGAACAAAACGAATAATGACCTCGAAATACAACCCTACCAAAAACTTTCGTTGGAAACTTTAGAAAACTCTCAAGGGATCGCAATTTGGCTGTCTGTGCAGACGAACAATGCTCCAGTCCTTGTCATAAGCACAATATTCCCACACGATGAAGACTGGTGCGAGCACGTAGAACAGAATCTCTTGTTATTTGTCCCAAAGCGAGAACAGAACAATTTAATCGCTTGGAGAGAAACGAAGCGTGTTCCCATTAAAGCCTGTCTTCGAAGTCTGTGTACCAATCCCTACAGAAAATGTATGTTTGCTGGTTCGACTATGGATGGTGACATTTACATTTGGAACTATGAGCAAAATGTCAAATGGTCGGGCATATCAGAATTGTACCACAATCCGCTTTTGCATGGTTACGCTATAGCAATTGATTGGACCAACGAACATACTTTACTGACAGCTCATAGCGGTGGACATGTTGCCCAATGGCGTTTGGGTGCAGAATTAACCATGGAGGCCGAGTATGTATTCAATTTGTGAATAAATCATACATATATATGCATAGAATTTAACTTAAATCGAAACTCATTGACCCCTTAGGTTTTCTCTACGACTCACGCCGAACTCTCCAATAGACATAACCTGTCTGATAGCGCTGAGCTATAATGAATTTGTTGTTGGTTGTAATGATGGCTCTATTCTGCAATGTTGGATCTCCAACTCTACCGCTGTAAAGCGCCATTTAGAAACGCTACAAATGAAAAAACACGTTTTCTCGACTTCATCTCTACTAAAGGCCAATTTTAAAGGTTACACTATATTGATTAGCTGCGATTTGAGTGGTGAAGTCTTCATTCACGACTTGAGAAATTCTCATGATGTAAGTACATAAACTCATATTCAATCGAACAAAGCATTTGAAGTTCATATTTCTTCTATAATTGGTCTGTTTGCGTACTTTTTCAGTAAGAGAATAAGCGTAACCTTTACTCTCTTTTGCTTTTTGTTTGAATCAAACAGCAGGTTTTCATAAAACGCTGTTCGATGCAGCAAATTTCTGCTGGAAAAAATCTCCAGTAGAAATTGCCAAGTTCTCTATTACCTAACTCTCAAAATTTTGCTCGCTCTCACGTACTCTCTTCTGTCTGTTCGCTTACTTCTCCAGTAAAAATTTGCAGAAGAGTAAGAACAGCCTTTGCTCTCTTTTGCTTTTTGTTTGAATTAAACAGCTGAATTTCATAAAACTGCTGGGAAAAAAACCTCCAGTAGAAATTTGTAAGCTCTCAATTACCAAACTCTCAAAATTTTGCTTGCTCTCACGTGCTCATTCGTTCTCTTCTGCTGGCAAATAAAGTACGAAACGACTTCCAGTAACAATTTGTGTAAATTTGTACACATTTTTGAGTACGCACATGGTACATATGTTTTAAACATTTTAATTTCTTGTTATTTCATAGATTAGTGGCCGCAAAACTTAATGAAAGCTTCAAATAGGTTTATTTGACTGTTCTATAACAGAGATCTGTCAAATAACCCTATTTCAAAGCTACATTAAGTGTTATGCATACCGGTGTGAGAACCGCCTGTATCACTACCGTAAACAGCTGAGTACAATGTTTTCTCGCGAAGTGCATTATCTGTCAATAAGTTTTGGTTGTGTGTGTATTATATTTAAGAACCATAGCACACACAAACAACGAAAAATGGCGCAAACTAGTTACATACACGAAATCAGAGTCGCACTGATCGCTAATTTAGACCGATAGTGCACTCAATATTTTGTTGTTGGGCAACTGCCAACATGATTATATCTTGGCCTGTATTCGCTTTTGCTGTAAGGTTGTTTCGCGTAGTTTTCAGTAAAAATTTTTGGAGAGAAAGATAAGTCTTTATTCTCTTTTGGTATTTATTAAACAGCTGGCTGTTCGATGCCGCAAATTTCTGCTTGGGATAAACGTCCAGTAGAAATTGGAAGCTCTTAATCACCAAACTCTCAACATTTTGCACATAAACGTTAAAATTATAAATTAAAACTATAAAAATGTAAAAAAGAAACAAAATGTTAAAAGCTTTTAAAACCCAAACAAAGCTTGACGTCATTGTGGGATTTGGATACAAATCTGAAATTGGAAAATTCGATCAGCTGGGCTAGTGACATTAGTCTTGTATAAATTTGCATAGGCTTTAACCAGAGGTGCACCAAATAAAGGTTATGCTCTCGTAAACATACCGTTAATGTAGAAGAACATGGCAGCTGTTTTGTTTTGCCTTATGAATACATATGGAAACGATTACCGAGAGTCAGTCGACCGTGACCCGAAAGTAGAATTCAGTAAAAACAACATTTTACGTTTCGCTTTCGTGCCAGCTGTTTAAATTTTAATTTTGGACAAATTTTAAAACCAAAAATGTATATCATTAAAACAGTTAGTCCTATTCAATGATTGCCAATGGTTAGGGTCCAATGGATGGCTCATCATGAAAGGGTGAGTTCACTCGGAGGCCAGTCTGGCCAATGGATATCCTAGTGAGAAAACGAAGTGTGGATGAGAAAGAAAAGAAAACGTGAGATAAATGGGAGAATATAAGAAGAAATTACAAGAAGAGAATCGGGGGCAAGAGCTTATCTTCCAATCAGAATTTTGCGGCTATCGTTATGCCACAGAACTCAGCCTGAAAGAACGTACTCCCAATACAGTCTTTAACTCCATTTGTGAAGACCGAGGTCTTCATAGCCTTCCACTATTCAAGTGCCCCATTCATCCGTATTCCTTTTTCAAGATAGTTTCGAATATAATACTAGGCTCAGGTATCTCGCCTTCTTCGACATTTGCAGGATGATAACTCATATCTCGAAGTGAAGAGGGCCAACTTTGTATTTCCTGGGGTCATCTTCAACTCACTTCTCTTTGCCTATCTCGACAGTCTTCCTAATGACCTTTCCATATGCTCGCTAAAAGTCCCTTTCTCTTGAGAAATACATGTTTTGCCGCATTAAAGTTTTCCGTCGTCAGTCGCCCTTCTATATTTGACAGAACGATTGAAGATTTTTAAAAGATAATATTTTTAAAGATAATTGATTTTAAAGCAATATAAACTTCATTCAGTGAAAATTTTCTCATTACTTGTGGGGAAATTTTAATAAAATTGGTATTCTATCATTGACGTTTTTGAAGTCTTTCAAAAAAGTAATCGCGAAAAACATGGGTTGTCAACGGTGAAAAACGGACATAGTGACAGCCATTATGGGGGAATATCCTACTCAGTGAAATGAGCAAGTTTTTATTGCTTCAAAATGTATTATCTAAAAAAAGTAATCACGAGCTAATTTCACGAAAAGCGAACATAGTACCAGCCTTTAAATAACAATTCTATTCGAACAATTAAAAATATGTAAACGTATGCCTTGTTTACCAATCACTTGTCGTGATATAAGAAAATCGAATTTATTTGCCAAAAGTAATTAAAGCAATTAACACCTTGTTTGAAAAGTTTTTTATAAGTCAAATCGGTCAATTATGAATTATATTAATCCGCCCCATGCCACTATGGACATACACCTAAGCCAGTAATCGGCTTGTTGTGCGCTCTAAAAACTATAAAGTAACCTCAAAAAAGAAAATTTTAAGTTAGGAATTCCGTGCTACTTACAAAATCCTTAACTGTTTTCAATACTATTCCCCTAAGTTGGTTCAGGTCTGGTATTATGTCTCCACCTAAGTGCCGGTATCTGTTAGGCGCGAAAGCCGGGCAATGACAAAGGAAATGCTCCAACGCTTCATCATCTTCCCCGCATGCTCTACACATGCTATCACTTGCCGCACCGATTTTACATAATTGAGCTCGTAGTCCTATGTGTCCCGTTATGATACCAATAGTTATACTGACCTCCTTCTTACTTCCTTTCAGTAATAGCCTCGTCTTCTTATGATCTGGATCCCGCCATACGATTTTCACCTCCCTACCGTTTCGCTGTCCCACAATGTTGCATGCGCATTCGTTGCCCACTCCCTTAACTCGGACTGCGTCGACCCGAAAGGGGTCGCCGCTATGGCCTGACACCGAAACAATGCGGATTTTGCCATCCTTAGAGAAGGTGTTAGTCTCCTTCTTACACTGCAAGACTGTTCGTGTCCTTACCGTCCTGGTTGTTATTGCCCTTATGGCAATTTTACTGTCGGTAAACTCGACATCCTCTCGTTAGCACCACACCATGATCGCCCTAATCTCCACCAGATGCAGGCCCCATTTCGAGCCTACGACCCTTCTACATAGAGCCCAATATCTGTAAGCCTTCTCAGTACGCTCCTGAATGTGACACTTTCAATTCAGTTTCCTCTCCAAGATCACACCTAAGTATTTAACCTTGTCGGATATCGAAATTTTTATACCCACCACCGAAGGATGGGGATATATTCAATTTGACATTCCGTTTGCAACACATCGAAATATCCATTTCCGACCCTATAAAGTATATATATTCTTGATCAGCGTAAAAATCTAAGACAATCTAGACATGTCCGCCCGTCTGTCTGTTGAAATCACGCTACAGTCTTTAAAAATAGAGATATTGAGGTGAAACTTTGCACAGATTCTTTTTTGTCCATATCCTATATCTTGATATAGTCCCCATATAGACCGATCGGCCGTCATAGGATCTTAGGCTGAAATTTGGGATAGTGAGTTGTGTTAGGCTCTTAGACATCATCCGCCAATTGGCCCAGATCGGTCCAGATTTGGATATAGCTGCCATATAGACCGATCCTCCGATTAAGGGTCTTAGGCCCATAAAGCCACATTTATTATCCGATTTTGCTGAAATTTGGGACAGTAAGTTGTGTTGGGCCCTTCCACATCTTTCATTAATTTGGCCCTGATCGGTTCAAATTTGGATATAACTGCCATATACAGGGTGGCTGATGAATATTGCTACAATGATGAATATTGCTACATTTTTTTTTCGGTGTATGGAATACATTTTTCTTTTATTCATGTTAAATTAAATTATTAAATTAATTATTAAATTATTATTAATTAAATTAATTAATTAATTAATTAAATTAATTATTAAATTATTATTATTAAATAGAAAAAAAGTTATTACATTTTTTTTGGTAGCGGCTTTCATCAGCCACCCTGTAGACCGATCTCTCGATTTAAGGTTTTGGGCCCATAAAAGACGCATTTATTGTCCGATGTTGCCGAAATTTGGGTCAGTGTGTTAAGTTAAGCCCCTTGATATACTTGTGCAATATGGCAGACAGATCGGTAAAGATTTTGATATAGCTGCCAATAGACCGATCTCTCGGTTTTAGGTTTATTGTCCGATGTCGCTGAAATTTGAGACAGTGAGTTGTGTTAGGCTCTTCGACGTCCTTCTTCAATTTGGCCCTGATCGGTCCAGATTTGAATATAGCTGCCATATAGAACGATCTCTCGATTTAAAGTTTTGGGCCCTTAAAAGGCGCATTTATTGTCCGATTTCGCCCAAATTTGGGACAGTGAGTTGGGTTAGGCTCTTCGACATTTTTCTGCAACTTGGCCCAAATCGGTCCAGATTTGGATATAGCAGCCATGTAGACCTATATCTCGGTTTAAAGTAATGGCCCCATAAAAGGCGCATTTATAATCCGATTTCACTGAAATTTGGCACAGTGACTTATGTTTGGCTTTTCGACATCCGTGTCGTATATGGTTCAGATCGGTTTATTTTTAGATATAGCTACTTAAAAGACCAATATTTTGTTATACACATTTGAACAATGACTTGTACTTATTAGTATATAACCGCTATGGAACATAAGGTATGCAATTTTCACCGGATTTTAATGAAAGGTGGTTTACATATATACCCGAGGTGGTGCGTATCCAAAGTTCGGCCCGGTCGTGAACAGGCATTCAGTCTTCTCTGGGCTAACATTGAGGCCTCTGGGGTAGCCCAGTCATATGCAAGACATTTTCGCCCCTTCTGCATAACTTGTTCGGATCCTTATCCCTAACAAGTATTATATCATCGTCTGCGTAGCAGACGGGTTCAAATCCCTCCTCAGTCAGCATCCGTAATAGCACATTTATGTTGGTCAGCCATAGGAGTGGCGATAAAATGCCCCCCTGTGGCGTGCCTTGTGCCCCTTATATTTATGCGATAGGACACAAAATTTATGCACCTGTTCCTTAGCATATGGTTTATCCAGTCTCTAAGGACCAGGTCTACCCGGTACTGGTCTAAGGATTGGATCAATATGTCGGTCCGCACATTATTAAAGCCCCCTCAATGTCAATGCATACCGCCAAAGTCCACGTCTTGGCATCGATGGATTCTTCTATTTTATGCACAACCTCGTGCAGGGAAGTCTCCATCCACCTTCCCTTGATATATGCGTGCTGTTTATATTTGAGTAGTTCGCTGGATGTTCTACTCTGTATCATGGTATCCACAATACGTTCCATGGTTTTGAGTAGGAAGGACGTAGCATAACTTGCCTTGTCGGGGCTTGGGTATAAATATCACCCTTGCTTTCTGTAACGGGTTGGGATTATACCCAAGTCATAGGCACGCTGTACAAATAGCAGCCAGATGAGCAGCCACTAAGTCTACCTCCTTCTGTAGTATCTCCGGAAATATTCCATCAGGTCTGGGTGACTTAAATGGTTGGAAGTTCTTCAATGTTTTCCTTGCAATAAATTCTGTAATGAGCTTTCGATCAACCTCATTATTCCAAGATTCCGGTGTCTCCGTTAATCCTGTCGTATCCTGTGGATATCCAGCTATCTATATCCAGCTTAGATATGGGTTTTAAGAGAAACTTTTTTTCTCATTCGAGCCATTCTTAATATAGATATTTGAGGTCAAGAGCCTTAAAAAGTATAATCGGAAGATCGTTTTATATGGGAGCTATTTATACAGATGATATTATAAAACTTCTTTCTAATGGGTTGGGGTCCGAATCAGCTATGTAAAAAGACCGAAAGGCCGAGCTCACTTATGCAGTATAGATGCGGTAAGTTATAGTATGTGTAGGGCATGTGGGGAAGGTGATGAGACGTTGGAGCATATCCTTTTTAACTCCCCATTTTCCTTTGACAAAGAGAATCTGTGCAAACTTGATTAATGCAATCCATAGTGGAGGTAAGAGTTGACCCAGTCGAACTTAACATACTTTTACTTGTTTTGTTATCACACGCTTGTATGAATTTATTTGCTCATAAGATAATGAATCCGAAAAGATTCCAAATAATTTACATTAATACTCCTTTTCTTCCAGGAGACTGAAGGAACCCTTATCTCAAAGATCCCCCTGCCCTTTACAAATCTAATTGCGGCTACACAAGATGGACATTTGCTGTTTTCGCCTGGGGAAGACGGTTCACTTGAATGCCACAGGTAATTATCATAGTTAAATAATGGGTACACCATTTGTAGCACCTCGAAGTATTGAGACATTAAAGTATATATCTTCTTAATCGTCTTGACATTTTCAGTCATCTTAACCATGTCCGTCCGTTACACCGTCTGTGTATCAATTAAAATTTCGCACAGGTATATCTAATAAATGTAGGTCTTTGAGGATTACAAAAAGATATGGCTCTCGTATTAAGTGGTGCTTCCATTCCAATTAAAGTGGTTACTAACTCAATTAACCAATTTTTTTTGGAATTTGCCATTTATTGATTCTGATTCATTTAAGAGATAGGCGGGTTTGAGCCGGTCGATGGATATAACCTTTTCATCCTGGCCTCGTCTAATTTTGAATATCTTACTATTCCGCGAAATTACTTGAAATGGGCCTTCGTAGGGAGGTTGTAGAGGTTTTCGAACTGCATCATTTCTTACAAAAACATGTGAGCATTTCAGTAGATCCATGGGTACAAAAATTGTATGCTTCCCATGTCTTATTCCAGGAGTTGGTCTTATATTTTGCATATTATTACGAAATTCATCAATCCAATTGTATGAATATTTGGAGTTGACGTTATCAAATATCTCACCAGAAGTGAGGTTGGTCCCAAAAACCATTTCAGCAGAAGAATAACCAACATCTTGAATAATTGCCGAGTGCAAACCCATCATAACTACAGGAAGAATTTCTACCCAATTCTGCGATTTGTATGACTTGATAGCTGCCTTCATTGTTCTATGCCATCTTTCAATTTGACCATTGCTTTGGGGATGGTAAGGTGTTGTATGGGTAACATTTACTCCTAATAACCGCGAAAATTCTCGAAAAAGAGCAGATTCAAATTGTCTTCCCTGATCGGTTGTAATAGATGACGGAACTCTATATCGGGAAACCCAGCCTGACAGAAATGCTGAAGCAACGGTTGTTGCTGTTATGTCTGTCAACGGTATAGCTTCGGTCCATCTGGTAAATCTGTCAATACAAGTGAGAACATACCTGAAATTTTGACATAGAGGTAGCGGACCAACCAAATCGATGCTGATGTTTTTAAAACGTTCCGTTGGTAACTCAAAATTTCCAAGAGGACTCTTGACGTGGCGATTAACCTTTGCCTTTTGACAGGATATACAACATTTGGTCCAAACATGCAGGTCCTTAGATATTGATGGCCAAACAAAACGAGTTTTAATCATGCTTGTTGTTGCTCGGATGCCTGGATGAGATATTCCATGTAGTGAACTGCATCAGCTAATGAGTTCTTGCATTCCTTGAAAGCTTCAAGTAAGTCCTCTGTCCATTGGGTCTTTGCGTTCGTTCCCTTTTTATTGCATGAAGTTTTGACTGTTGATGTGTTGCATTAGGAATAAATCGTCTATAAAAATTTTACCTTTCCTAAAAACCTTCGCAGCTCTTTTTCAGTTTCTGGCAACTTGTAGCCTTTGATTGCTTCTACGCGGGATGGCAGAGGTTTGATACCATCTGTATTGACTACATATCCTAAAAATTCGACTTCTGCAACTCCGAGCACCGACTTGGAATAATTAATAGTAACACCAAACTCTCGAAATCTTGAAAATAATTTCCTGAGATGTTCCAAGTGCTCCTCTTTGTTGTTTGACGCAATGAGGATATCATCTATATAGGCGTAACAGAAATCCAAACCTTGTATGACCTCGTGTATGAAGCGCTGAAAAGACTGAGCTGCATTACAAAGTCCAAAGCTCATTCGAGGAAACTCAAATAACCCAAATGGAGTTATAATTGCAGTCTTAGCAATGTCAGATTCTTCAACTGGTATTTGATGATATGCTTTAACAAGGTCCACTTTACTAAATATTTGCTTACCGCTCAACATGTGTCCAAAATCGTGTATGTGGGGAACATGATAGCGGTCGGGAGTGGTAACAGCATTTAAACGGCGGTAGTCGCCACATGGACGCCACTCTCCATTTGACTTCGGGACTAAATGCAACGGACTTGCCCAGGAACTTTTCGAAGGACGACATATACCTTGTTGCAGCATCAAATCAAACTCACGCTTTACAATTTTGAGCTTCTCAGGGGGCAATCTTCGTGCTTTTGGATGAACCGGTGGACCTTCTGTGTGGATAACATGCTTCACAGAATGCTTTGCTGGTGAAATACGATTGTCACTTTGCGTCAGTTCAGCAAATTGTAGAAAAAGCTTACAAAATTCTGAGTTTTTTGAAATTGATTTTACAGAATTTAAAGATCCAGAAAATAATGTTGCTTTACTTTCTGATCTGGACGTATTATCTATCAGACAATTGTTCTTTACATCAACCAATAACCCAAAATGGCTAAGAAAATCAGCGCCAATTATTGGTCTGTTAACACTGGCAACGATAAAATTCCAGGTAAATTTTCGGTTGAGGCCAAGACTTAAGGTAAGAGTTTTTATACCAAATGTTTTAATAGGGGACTCATTAGCTGCTATTAATTCAAGACTTGATGGGTTTTGGCGTTTATTAGTTGAGGTAGCCGGGAACACAGATACATCAGCACCAGTATCGATGAGAAACTCATATTTTAGGTTTGTATCACGAACAAAAAGGCGACCTATCTGTTGGCAGTCCTCATCCGTCACCGATGATGAGGAGCCTTTTAGTTTTCCGGAGAATAATTTGGCACAAATGAGCAGGGCTGCACACATTTGGTAGCACGATCACCAAACTTATAATGATACCAACAAAAAGGTTTATCACGTGACTTTCTCTGTGACCTGCCTCTTGATTTTGAACGGCTTCTTGATTGATTTGCGAGTGCCTCGATCTTCTTGGTTATTTCTTCAATTTTGGCTTTTAAATCCTGAATTTGTGTCGACTCTGTCGGTTTTCTTGAGGATATAGCACTAACATCCCATGATTCCGCGGTTTCAGAAATTTATCGGCCATAGCCGCCAAATTGCTTAAAGATTCACTGCTTACCGATAAAATTGCTTGAGTTTGCTTCGTAAGTCGTTGCATCCAGAGAGTTTTTAAAAGTTCATCCGAAACTTCACCAGAGGCTAAACAGATCATCTCACGGAGTAATGTTGATGGCTTTTTATCGCCAAGTTCCATTTCACGCAACAAACGCTTCAACCGCTTCTCTTTCGAATCCATGAAACGCTCTTGAACACTCTTCTTTAGCGTTTCAAACATATTTGTTTCTGGTGGTTTGAGAATAAGGTCGCTTACCTCCGAAAGAACGCTTGCGTCTATGGAACCAACAATTGTGTGGAATTTGGTTGAATCGGATGTTATTCCAGATGTTATAAATTGGCTTTCGACCTGTTTGAACCATAATGCTGGATTGTTGGGCCAGAATGGTGGAATTTTCGCTGAAACTTTTGAAACCTCCACTGGGACTGTTGGTAGCGGGTCATCCATTATAGAGTTTGACGTAATATTACCATGAACCAATGGTGAATTCATTCCAGGAATGATTTCTTCAAATTGATTATCTATGGCTCTGCTGGCGTTTCCGGTTGGCGAATGAAACATTGTCTTATGTGCTTTAACGTGTAGTCGGGGTCACCAATTGACGCGGTTAAGGGTGCAAAACGAAATAAAACGCAAACAATTAACAAATTTATGAATATTTTTAATTTTGCTTCCTGACACGTCACTTATATTTTTTCGAATGAATCAAATTTTTCTGTACAATGAAAAGAAAATGACAATCCAATGCCTACTCAATTTAACATATTTTTTAAAACTCAAAAGTGTTATATAAACTAACAAGGAAATGAAAACTTAACCTACTGTGTTAAAAATAAATAATTTAAACGATTGAGAATAATAAATGTGGATACACCACAATATTAAATAATTGACATTTTTCACATTTGTAAAACACTTTTTATTTCATTGGATTAAATTGCGGTTATAACATGAAATACATTGCTTAAAAATATTTCTAGTTTATTTTTTAATGGTCCCAGGCTTCCAAAAAAAAAAAAAGAAAAATTGTTGATTCCATTTTGAGCCACCTCTCTTCGTTGTCGGTGACACCGTCTGTAAAAAGTATTACAAACAATAACATTTATATTCATACATATGTATTTAAATGAGTCGTGATAAATACCAATCATAGCATCTAGATCCAAATCTGTTATCTTCCATCCTCAATATTTAGATAAGATAATAATAATAATACGTATTAATAAATACCACGTTTACATTCTACAATGTCCTCCAATTTGTTGCGCTTGGAATTTATCCATACATTCGGCATTTTACTCCATTACACTATTTCAGCGCAAAATTTTTCACAATAAATTTGTTTTACTTTGAAATTATATTAAAACAAGTAAAAGCGTGCTAAGTTCGGCCGGGCCGAATCTTATATACCCTCCACCATGGATCGCATTTGTCGAGTTCTTTTCCCGGCATCTCTTCTTAGGCAAAAAAGGATATAAGAAAAGAGTTGCTCTGCTATTAAAACGATATCAAGATATGGTCCGGTTGGGACCACAATTAAATTATATGTTGGAGACCTGCGTAAAATTTCCGCCAATTCGTATAAGAATTGCGCCCATTGGGGCTCACGAAGTAAAATAGAGAGAACGATTTATATGGGATCTGTATCGGGCTATAGACCGATTCAGACCATAATAAACACGTTCGTTGATGGTCATGAGAGGATCCGTCGTACAAAATTTCAGGCATATCGAATAATAATTGCGACCTCTAGGGGTCAAGAAGTCAAGATCCCAGATCGGTTTATTTGGCAGCTATATCAGGTTATGAACCGATTTGAACCTTATTTGACACAGTTGTTGAAAGTAAAAATAAAATACGTCATGCAAAATTTCAGCCAAATCGGATAGAAATTGCGCCCTCTAGAAGCTCAAGAACTCAAATCCCCAGATCTGTTTATATGACATCTATATCAGGTTATGGACCGATTTCAACCATAATTGGCACAATTGTTGGATATCATAACGAAATACTTCGTGCAAAATTCATTCAAATCGGATAAGAATTGTGCCCTCTAGAGGCTCAAGAAGTCAAGACCCAAGATCGGTTTATATGGCAGCTATATCAAAACATGGACCGATTTAAACCATACTTGGCACAGTTGTTGCATATCACAACAAAACACGTCGTGCGAAATTCCATCGGATAAGAATTGCGCCCTTTAGAGGCTCAAGAATTCAAGACCCAAGATCTGTTTATATGGCAGCTATATCAGGTTATGAACCGATTTGAACCATACTTTGCACAGTTGTTGGATATCAAAACAAAACACGTCGTGCAAAATTTCATTTTAATCGGATAAGAATTGCGCACTCTAGAGCCTCAAGAAGTCAAGACCCAAGATCGGTTTATATGGCAGCTATATCAGGTTATGGACCGATTTGAACCATACTTGGCACAGTTGTTGAATATAATAACAAAACACGTCGTGCAATATTTCATTCTGATCGGATAAGAATTGCGCACGCTAGAGGCTCAAGAAGTCAATACCCAATATCGGTTTATATGGCAGCTATATCAGGTTATGGGCCGATTTGAACTATACATGGCACAGTTGTTGGATATCA
This sequence comes from Stomoxys calcitrans, assembly GCF_963082655.1. Classification (NCBI taxonomy): domain Eukaryota; kingdom Metazoa; phylum Arthropoda; class Insecta; order Diptera; family Muscidae; genus Stomoxys; species Stomoxys calcitrans. The sequence goes on along the minus strand of NC_081552.1, from coordinate 144,449,336 downwards.
TAGCAAAACACGTCGTGCAAAATTTCATTCCAATCGGATAAGAATTGCGCACTCTAGAGGCTCAAGAAGTCAAGACCCAAGATCGGTTTATATGGCAGCTATATCAAAACATGGACCGATAAGACCCATTTACAATACCAACCGACCTACACTTATAAGAAGTATTTGTGCAAAATTTCAAGCGGCTAGCTTTACTCCTTCGGAAGTTAGCGTGCTTTCGACAGACAGACGGACGGACGGACAGACGGACGGAAATGGCTAGATCGACATGAAATGTCGCGACGATGAAGAATATATATACTTTATGGGGTCTCAGACGAATATTTCGAGTAGTTACAAACAGAATGACGAAATTAGTATACCCCCATCTTATGGTGGAGGGTATAAAAAAAACATTTCATGTAGAGATAAAAACCATAAAAGTAAAAACAAAAAATTTAAACTATAAAATAATAATTGAATTCGTACAATTACAAATATGTTCAAGGTATGCCTTCTTTACCAATCACTTACCGTGATACAAAAAATTTCGAAATCCCATCAAAAACAGCACATCTTGTTTGAAAAGATTTTTACAAGCCAACACCATGTTTAATCGCGCAAATTTATGTCTATGTTTTTTCTATGTAGCAAACTTATTTTAGTTTTAGAGGTATATAGCGTACGTTTTTTTAGATCAGCAGATAAGTTCGGTCCAAATCGGTCCATAATCTGCTATAGAACCCATATATACCGATCTCACGATTTAAAATATTGGAAAAGTTTCTTCGCCATTTTAGTTAATGCTAACAAGTTTGTTATTTGCTACAAATGTCTTCTGCTCTAGAAGTGTTGATTTCGTTCTTTATATGGTACTAGCTGAACTGGGTCCGCTCCGCTGCGCCTTTTTTATCCTTTGAATATTTATTTTCGACAAATTAAGAGCTTTTAGTGAAATACCATGCTATATCGCAAAAGCATAACAATATAAATGCCTTTATCTGAAACCAATATGATCTTTACTGGTCTATGAATTCGCTAGCAGGGTTTAGGGTCATTAACGTTTGGGTGTTAGATATACCCTATTATTAAAAGTCTTTATTTCAGCTCGATATTGTCATGATGTCCGATTTAGGGGTGTTTTCGGGGGTGAGGTGGTCCGTAAGACTTTTGACCCAGAAAAAAATACCAGCATCGTGCTCTTCTCTCAAATACCGTTTATTTAAACCCCATATTGCCATTGGTTTAAGGGGAGTTTATGGGACGAGGAGTCCTCGAACATTTGGCCCATAAATTTGTATTCTTTGGGGGGTATTTTGGGAAAGGAGCGGTGCCCCAAATACATGGTCCTACATTTGGATATCAGATTCGTATTGTACTCCCAAATACCTTTATTTCAGCCCCATATTGCAATGGTTGCGATTGTTGTTTGAAGGGTGTTTTAGGGAAGGGGTAGACCCCCAATACCTTTCATTTGAGCCCCACATTGACGTGGTTGGTAAATATGCCCGATTTAGGGGTGTTTTGGGTGTGGGGTGGTCCCCCAAACAATTGGCCTAGAAAATATATCAGCATCGTGCTCTACTCTCAAATATCATTTATTTGAACCCCATATTGCCATTAGCCTCAAAATTGGATATCAAATTCGTTTTCCAATCTCAAATACCCCTTATTGCAAAAGTCAGCAAATATTTCCGGTTTAGGGTAACTAAAAACTATAAATATCGACATCCACTCCCTTTAAAACATAAAATTGTCCTGGTGAGCAAATACGTCCTATTTGGGGCGTTGTTATGGGGATGGGACGTCCCCTAGGCAGTTGGTCCCGAATGTTTATATCAGATTCATGGTCTACTCCAAAATACCTTTCATTTGAGCCCCATATTTCTATAGTCAGCGAACATGACCTGTTTTGGGGGATGGGGCGGCCGTTCAGTGACTTGGCCCTGAAAATATATATCAGATTCGTGTTCTACTCTAAAAAACTTCTTATTACAGCCCCATATGGGTGGTATTATGGGGGTGGCCCCATACACACCTTTTCCCTAATATTGATATCAGATTCGTGCTTTACTCCCAAAGACCTTTCATTTGAGCCCTTATTGCGATTGTAGTAAATTTGTCCTCTTTGGGGTTGTTTTGGAAGGGGTTTGGGGGGTCCCCCAAATACTTAGTCCGACAATTGGATAGCAGATAGGTTTTCTACTCTTAAAATAGCTTTCATTTGAGTTCCGTATTGTCATTATTAGTCTATATATATTCTTCACTCGAAAGAGGTGTTGCACTGCGGCGCGCCGTTCGGACTCGGCTATAAAGAGGAGGCCCCTTATCATTGAGCTTAAAAACTTGAATCGGACTGCACTCATTGATATGTGAGAAGTTTGCCCCTGTTCCTTAGTGGAATGTTCATGGGCAAAATTTGTATTTGTATTTTGGTCTATATATATATATTTGGTAGTTTTTTGGGGGTGGGGCTACCCCCCTAGGTACCCCATCCGAAATTTGGATTCCAAATTTTTATTTTAAGGTTACTTTAAGAGAGCACACAAAATTTCGCTTAACTCGCACCACTTATCACCGAAATCTGGCTTTTCTGAAAATTAGGGTAAGGGGGAGGGTCATACACAAACAAACCGACAAACAAACACAAATTGATTTTTATATATGGTACCATAGTTTGAGCTGATTTTTGGCTTGCTAGTTAAACTTCATCAGTTGACAAATACAAAAATTTCTGCAATACTAGTCCAAATGCGACGAACGTATATATGGAAGCTATATCTACATCTGATCCGATTTCGACCAACATCAGTATTTTTTGTCACTACGCCTCAACATGAATTTTAAGGAAACCAATTAATTTACATACATATTTAAAATGGATCGTAATAAATACCAATCTTAACATTTTGCGTACAGTACGGGGGTTGCCTTTTATATTTCGGGATTAGAGAACACAAAAACAAATATTAATCATCGAAAATCGCTTCATTGTTTTTTAAAATATTCCTCATTGAAATCTATACACTTTTGCATGCGTTTGAACCAATTGTCGAAGCTCTTTTGCCACTCTGATTGAGGTATCCCAAAACATGCATTCTGAATGCATCAACCGCTTCTTCAGGTGTTGAAAAACGTTGATCTCTCGTTTTTTTATGACGGGTACGTAAAAAAAAGTCATTCGGTGCCAAATCGGGACTATACGGCGGATGACTCGTCAAATCGATATTTTGAGTGCTCAAAAATGCAGTTGTTTCGTAATTTTGGAGCATTTCTTTCGACCGATCGACATGAGTTTTTTTGGGGCGATTGACAAATTGTGTGGTTCCATTTATACCTAAGGTTGTCTCAATCTCACAATAGGTCAAATGACGATCAGTTAGCGCACAGCATCAATGGTTTTTGGACGACCTTCACGAAATTTGTATTGTAGTGAACTACGACCTCGGTTGAATTCACCATACCATCACCATACCTTGTTGGAGCTTCATTTTAATTGAGTTCATCGTTCACGGCGAAAATTGTAAAAAATAATCGCACGAAAATGTTCACGATTTCATTCCATTTTTAAGGCCAAGATGAATCTTTTAAGTTACTGTAAACAACACAAATAGAGCTCGTATGTCAAAACGTTCTGAGTACGTATAACCTCAATAATGTCAAGTTTTTCGATAGAGCTGTCAGTTGTCCAATCCCAAAATAACAAAGGCAACCGTCGTACCAAGAAATCTACATCCACATATGTTTTTTCCGCCCTCAGCGTCGTTTTCCAATAAACTATAAAAATTAAATAATATTAGCAATATTTATATGTCATATATACCACGTTTGCATTCTACAATTTCCTGTAATTAGTTGAGTTTGACAAATTTATCCATTTTATTTGTTCACATTCAAATTTTTTCTGCTTTTCACTTTTTCAGCGTAACGGATATTGTCCGGCTGCAGTCTATAGGGTCTTCTGTTTCTATTACAAATAGAAAACAAAAACCCTTGTTTTTAAAGATAGGCAGAAAAATGTGTTTTTGCTTTGTAATTGTTTGACTGGTTTCTTAGATCACGATTTCGTTTGGTACCACTCATTCTAGTCGGTAGGTTTTGTCAAACAAGCTTTATATATTTCTTCATATTTTTTTGTCTACCCACTCCACTTTGCGGCTGTATATGATAGAAGCCAGGCATATATTTGACTCATTCTCACTTCTTTTCGCAATGTATATGTGTGAAAGGACCCACAGTATATTCTTGATCAACACACAATTTATACTTTTAAATAACAATTTAATTCGTACAATTAAAAATATCAGACAGACATTAAAAATCAGTCTCTTCTTCTACGATATCCAGCCAGCTTCTGCAAAAGTCGTTGCTGGCAACCTTCAGTCTGTCAGCATGTTTTCCGATTAGACAGTGACCTGTCATGACGGACGCAATGACTGAGACTGTCTAGCTAATGACAGCAAAGCAGTAGACCTCTTCTAGTCTAGATTAGGCCACATAGTCTTGGAATGCTCACAGCTCCCTCTTTGTGACCATCCACCATTCGTTGTCCTTCGGGCCTGGTCCTGAAAACATAGCTTACATGTCGCTAGAGACATACCCACAGATTTCGGTATCCCTGGAATGTGTAGGGTAGTTCCTAGTCTCGCAAGCTGGTCCGCTTTACAATTCCCTGGGATATCTCTGTGGCCCGGCACCCAGAACAGGTGAATTTTTAACTGTTCAGCCATCTCGTTGAGAGATCTGCAACAGTTGAGGGCGGTTTTTGTGTTTAGAAATACGTTCTCCAGGGATTAAATGGCTGCCTAGCTGTCTGAGAAGATATTTATGCCAATTGTCGTTATGACATTATATCTTAGCCATTCCACCACTTTCTTAATTGCAAGGATCTCCGCTTGTTACACACTGCAGTGGTCGGGTAACCTCTTCGATATAACCAGTTCTAGATCTTTAGAGTACACCCAAAGCCCACCAGTCGTTTAGTTTGGAACCATCCGTATAGAAGTCTATGTAACTTCTGTTACTAGGGATATCGTAGTTTCAGTCGGTTCTATCAGAAATAGTGGTACAGTACTTTTATCAAAAAGCGGGGGGGTGTAATCCACACTGCCTGGAACATCTGATATTGTATCAAGCATAACAAAGTGTCCGTAGCCGCCGCATGTTCAATGAGAAAGCTCACGGCAGTGTTCGCAGAAAGTTTTGATCAGCCACAATGTCCAGCTGCCTTCCTTGCCCTTTCCAAAATGTTGGATTTGAAGTTCAATTTCCTGTCCAGCAAAAAACCCAGGTATTTTGCGCTTTCTGTAAATGAAACATTCTCTCCTCACATGGAGAGAGGTTCCACTGTAGGCAACTTGTATCTCCTGGCGAAAAGAACTACTTCTGTCTTGCACGGATTTATACCCAGACCACTTTCGGTAGCCTACTTGCTGTAGCACGTAAAGCTTCCTGAAGTTTATCTTTTAGAGTGCTGGGAAACTTTCCCCTAACCGCAATTGCCACGTCGTCAGCATACACGACCACTTTAACACCTTTTTCTTCCAGAGACAATAATATATTGTTAATGGCTATATTCCTAAGTAGAGGAGACAGTACGCCTCCTCGAGGTGTTCCTCTGCTGACCCATCTTTTTAGATCCACAGATCCCAAGATTGCCGTAATGCATCTTTTAGTAAGTAAGTTTATAATAAACTTTCCTACGGTAGATACCTAGAAACTCCACCTCCTTCATGATTGACGTCGGTTTTACATTATTGAAAGCACCTTCAATGTCAAGAAATGTTACCATTGTATATTTCTTGACAGCGAGAGAACCCTCCATGTAGCCGACTAGGTCGTCAAGGGTTGTTTCAATGGATTTGCCTTTAATATATGCATGCTGCTGCCACGACAGGCGATCTCTAGGGACCTTGCCCTAGGATATGATTCTATCATCCTCTCAAGAGTCTTCAGCATAAAGGATGACAGATTAATAGGACGAAAATCTTTCGCCTTCGTGTGGCAGGGTTTTCCTGCTTTCGGAATAAAAATGATCTCCGTGTCCCTTCATCCCACAGTCTATCAGACACAGCTTGTAATTCAATCGGTGATACATCATCAGGGCCTGGCGACTTAAAGGAGTGAAAACTTCTTATCGCCCAAAGGATTTTCGGTTCACTCACAATTTCCCTAATAGCCTCCGACGAATGCATGCCAGTGCCAACCTCTTCTGGTGCCACTTTGTCCGTTGCAGAATTTCCCGGGAAATGTGTATTAACGAGAGGTGCTGGTATTTCTTCACTAGGCATTGTTCATACATTCACTGACTTCTGAATGTACTCTACCGTAATATGTCTCCAGGAAAGAATCTTCCTTAGCCTAGAGGCCTCAGATGTATCCTCCACAGAGCTGCAGAATTCTACCCAGGATTTTTTCTGAGCCTTTCTCAGCTCGCCCTTTCTTAGCTCAGCCTTATAGATGCCCCAATCGTGTGTTGCTCTAGAGTTTCTGCAGTCCTTCCTTAGACCAACTAGCTCTGGCGACTCGCCAGGAACAGGCCGGGGGTACTAGATATTACCTTTGGATCGAAAGATATAAGCGCTTGAATATGCGACTGGGATATGTTAGATGACCAAAGCTTCTCTGATCATCGTTATATTAGTTTCAGCCTTGGAGAAAATATTGCAAGAGTGTCACTCGGCTTAACAGAAGAAAGGCAGATTGGAATAAATTTCGGCACAAATTCTGCACGACTATCCCTTCTAGACCAGAAAAGGAAGTAGAAACTATGGAGGATATAGACATAATAGGTAAGCGGAAGGCACTGAATGACTCATTTGTGTCAGCATGTCCTAGTGCCAAGTCAAGGGGCAAACAGCGACCGTCATGGTCGCGGAAGGCACTGAATGACTCGTTTGTGTCAGCATGTCCTAGTGCCAAGTCAAGGGGCAAACAGCGACCGTCATGGTCGCTGACGCTGACGGAAGGCACTGAATGACTCGTTTGTGTCAGCATGTCCAGCAAACAGCGACCGTCAGCGACTATGACGGTCGCTGTTTGCCCCTTGACTTGGCACTAGGACATGCTGACACAAACTCATTCAGTGCCTTCCGCTTGCCTATTATGTCTATATCCTCCGTAGTTTCCACTTCCTTTTCTGGTCTAGAAGGGATAGTCGTGCAGAATTTGTATCCTCCGTAGTTTCCACTTCCTTTTCTGGTCTAGAAGGGATAGTCCTGCAGAATTTGTGCCGAAATTTATTCCAATCTGCCTTTCTTCTGTTAAGCCGAGGGACACTTGCAATATTTTCTCCAAGGCTGAAACTAATATAACGATGATCAGAGAAGCTTTGGTCATCTAACATATCCCAGTCGCATATTCAAGCGCTTATATCTTCCGATCCAAAGGTAATATCTAGTACCCCCTGCCTGTTCCTGGCAATAAAGGTCGACAGATTGCCGCTTATAATATATTCGATAAGCAGCTCACCCCTTTCGTTCACATCGAACTTCCTCATATCTGGTGATGTGCACTAGCATCACTTCCTACAATGAGGCTCTTCTACCCTACAGAAACGGCTTCAACCAGCGACTTAAGGTTTAAAGCCGGCATTTCCCGTACCCTTAAGTAGCTCAAATCCTGGAATTCTTAGTCCACGATCCATTCCTCCACAGACCCATGATTCCTGGATGAGAACCACGTCAAATCCCCCCGTCATCAGGATGGCCTTTAGTGCCGCCGAAAGGGCCTAACAATGGTGGAGCATTTTTTGTAGAAACTGAACCATAGTCAGGATTCAGAACTTCCATCACTGTTGTGTTAGCCTCGTCTTCTGATCCCGCCAGGAGTTCATCCTCACAAGATTCGTAAGATCTTGTCACGATGAGCTTCCGAACGCATCCAGGGGTAGGTGAGAAAGCTGTGGAACCACTCTTCCTCAGGACACTGGACTATTGCGGTGTGGGCGATTCCTCCTTAATTGCTTCACTAGCTGCTACTGCGGAAGTACTTTTTGAGTTCCGTGCTTTCCCGCTGGCGCACACCTTGAGCCCAGTCCAACTGGATGACTCACCCACACAGGGCTGTCGGGTCCCGTTTCGATGCCATCTCCTCCTGTCTCGATTGTGGCGGGGGGATTTTCAGTCTCCTGCAATCCGTCAGACTTTAGCGATGTGGTCGGTAGTTCCTCAGGCAAGTGTTCAGCAACAACTGCTGAGTCGTCTCCTGATTCCCCAACCCCACCGCTTCTATAGACCTTCATTTTGAACTTGTTGAAACCGTAGTATACAACCCCTTCAGACTTGTTGAGGTCTGCGAGACAGCCGGAGTTTAGTGCCAATACTATTATATTGGGATTACATTGCCATAGTCTTCTAAGTATGGATCTGAGGGAATCCTTGGTATCCAAGCATGCGCCATCTGTTGAGAAGGAATTTCTTCCTTCTTGACTACATCTAGTGCTGCACTTGGCCAGATCTCACTAATCTTTTTTAGCGCACCACGAGTTGATGATGACAGTCCATTGACTTTCCCACTCAAATTATTCCTAGGTATGCAGCCCTGTTCTACTCCCCTGTGGACAACTGCCATCACCAAACTGTCCCTAGACATTAGGTTCTTGAACCCATCTTACTATTGTTCGCCCTAGTTCTTTTAGGTATGCCCTCCAGGGAACCGCAGCCTTATGGCTGACTGCGGTGCAGTTTTCGAATCTAGACGTGTAATCTTTGGGGTAGCCTGTGCAGCGAATTCCCGAGCCCAATTTAGGGTGTCACTGTCCCTATTAGTGAGAGTCTTAGGATCATTCACACCAAGCCTCTCAATAAACCTAAGAGCGATGCGTCTTCTATTATTCCAACCTATTAAAGAGCGTATGGGTTTGCAGGGGAAGGCCAATGGCCTAGGCAAATTATAGGCATGCGAAGAAAGAATAAGTTCGACCTTGCCCTTAAGACTCGAGCCAGGTGTCTACGCCAAAAGCCCCTGCTAACCAGCTGTCATCTCGGCTAGTGGAGCCTGGACCTATTACGAGTTACAGGAAAATTCTTGCGGAGCGAAATAACAAAACTTCTTTTGCCTTTTTAATAAAAACAAAAAACCTAATGATACTTAAAAAAGTAGAGGATCTTCATGGTACAATCATGGGAAACTACAATATATGGATCTCAATACTCAGTAAATTCTTTGAGTTTATATTGGGTTGCCCAAAAAGTAATTTTTTTTGAAACGCATACACACCATTTTTTCCTTTGATCCCAATAAGAAAAATACGAAATATTATGGCGATAGGTTAACAATAACCCGTGCCGCCACGACGATGAAAGTTATATGTACTCGTAGTGCTTTCTTAGGAATCCAGTTCAGACTTAGGTCCTAACATAAAATTGGTAAACTAAGTATACTTTTGTGTGAAATATATTACAAAACCACAAACTGTACCCTGCACCACTACTGTGGCTGTGATATAATGTGTAGTTCGACTTAGAAATTCCTGCTGATTCGGCTTAGCCATGCCTGTCCGCATATGGTGTCCAAAAACTCCCTCTTGAGAAAAAGTGCTCGAACTTAGGCAAAATGGATATCAAATGAAAGGTATTAGCGAGTAGAATACGAATATGCAGAAACATGCCTAAAAATTTAACCCGGGAATCGACGGGGTCTTGAGAACCTACCTTATTCCTAGGCAATATGGCTATCAAGTGAAAGGCATTAGCGAGTAGATTACGAATATGCAAAAATATGTCTAAAAAATGGACCCGGGAAGGACCTACGGGGTCTTGAGAGTTTTTAACCTACCTTACTCCTAGGCAATATGTGTATCAAATGAAAGGTACGAATACGATAGATATGCAACAAAAATCAATCAAGCTCTAAAAGATATATTTATTTTTATTTTTTTATATATATTTTTTTTAATTTTTCCAACAAACTGCATTATAAAAAAAATTTGAATTTTTCAAACGGAATTCCATATACATATAGTCGAAAATGAAAAAAAAATTCTAAAATATCACGCGAGGTGTGATAAAATTAGGGGTACGCCCTATAAAGTAAATTTTTCTTTTCAAGTTTTGCTTGTTAGGTTAGGTTAGGTTCAAAAGAGGGTGCAGATATTAATCCGCCCCATGCCACTATGGACATACACCTAAGCCAGTAATCGGCTTGTTAAGCACTTTAAAAACTAAAAAGTAACCTCTTAAAAGAAAATTTTAAGTTAGGAATTCCTTGCTACTTACAAAATCCTTAATTGTTTTCAATGCCACTCCCCTAAGTTGGTTCATGTATGATATTGTGTCTCCACCTAAGTACGGGTATCTGTTGGACGCGAAAGCCGGGCGAAAGAAATGACAAAAGAAATGCTCCAACGTCTCATCATCTTCCCCGCATGCCCTACACATGTTATCACTTGCCGCACCGATTTTACATAAGTGAGCTCGTAGTCTTATGTGTCCACCACTTTCTTAATTGCAGTGATCTCCGCTTGTTACACACTGCAGTGGTCGGGTAACCTCTTCGATATGACCAGTTCTAGATCTTTAGAGTACACCCAAAGCCCTCCTGGTCGATTAGTTTAGAACCATCCGTATAGAAGTCTATGTATTGGGTTGCCCAAAAAGTAATTGCGGATTTTTCATATAGTCGGCGTTGACAAATTTTTTCACAGCTTGTGACTCTGTAATTGCATTCTTTCTTCTGTCAGTTATCAGCTGTTACTTTTAGCTTGCTTTAGAAAATAAGTGTAAAAAAAGTATATTTGATTAAAGTTCATTCTAAGTTTTATTAAAAATACATTTGCTTTCTTTTAAAAAATCCGCAATTACTTTTTGGGCAACCCAATAACTTCTGTTACTAGGGATATCGTAGTTCCAATCGGTTCTATCAGAAATAGTGATACAGTACTTTTTATCAAAAAGCGGCTCAGGGTGTAATCCACACTGCCTGGAAGATCGGATATTGTATCAAGGATAGCACAGTGTCCGTAGCCGCCACATGTTCAATGAGAAAGCTCACGGCAGTGTTCGCAGAAATTTTTGTCCAGCCACAATGTCCAGCTGCCTTCCTTGCCCTTTCCAAAATGTTGGATTTGAAGTTCAATTTCCTGTCCGGCAAAAAACCCAGGTATTTTGCGCTTTCTGTAAATGAAACATTCTCTCCTCACACGGAGACAGGTTCCACTGTAGGCAACTTGTATCTCCTGGTAAAAAGAACTACTTCTGTCTTGCACGGATTTATACCCAGACCACTTTCGGTAGCCTACTTGCTGTAGCACGTAAAGCTTCCTGAAGTTTATCTTTTAGAGTGCTGGGAAACTTTCCCCTAACCGCAATTGCCACGTCGTCAGCATACACGACCACTTTAACACCTTTTTCTTCCAGAGACAATAATATATTGTTAATGGAACACCTCCTCGAGGTGTTCCTCTGCTGACCCATCTGTTTAGATCCACAGATCCCAAGCCAGTCGTAATGCTTCTTTAAGTAAGTAAGTTAATAATAAACTTGTGTCCCGTTATGATACCAATAGCTATACTGACATCCTTCTTGCTTCCTTTCAGTAATAGCCTCGTCTTCTCACGATCTGGATCCCCCATAGGATTTTCGCCGTCCTACCGACCGTTTCGCAGTTCCACAATGTTGCATGTGCACTCGTCGCCCATGCCAAGGCAACATTCATGTCACAACTTTTGTTTGTTTCTCTTTCGAGACGAGCTCAATGATCAGAGACTTTCATTGGAAATGAAAAAGGAAAGCCAGAGATCGCAACGTCTTTGGTTAGAAGACTTTTCAACCATATGAGGTGTGATGGCTTCAAGGGCCGTGCGTTTGTATATTTTATTTGAATCGCATTTATTGCCAAAACGCCTCAATGATGCAATTACTACAATACATTAACCACGCTCGACAACCCTGTCTATTAGCTGTACTTTTTCCCAATGCATGTGTTTTCGTGTAATGACCGGCTTTTTTCTGCGACAATTACACTACTTCCATGGTGCACATGATTCTGTGAATCCGTTGGAAGTTGTTTTGATGACTTCGAACACTAGACAACGGCAACGGCTCTCGCTGTTGCTCTGTGTGCCCACGTTCGAATCCCGGCCGGGCTCTGCCGAATTTTTTCATTTTTCAAGTTTTTTGCCTATTAGGGCGAAGATCATTTTATTTTAAAATTTTTGTTTGTTTCTCTTTCGAGACGAGCTCAATGATCGGGGATTTTCTTTGCAAATGGAAAAGGAAAACCAGAGAGGTTGCTTGACAACCCTGTCTATTAGCTGTACTTTTCCCAATACATGTGTTTTCGTGACTAACAGACTTTTTTCTGCGACAATTACACTACACCCATGCATCTGTTGGAAGTTGTATTGATGGCTTCAAACGCTAGACAACGGCTCTTTCCGCCGCTCCGTGTGCCCAGGCTCGAATCCCGGCCAGGCCCCGCCGAATTTTTTAATTTTTAATTTGTCGCAAGGTGCTGTGCGAACATAGCCAGCAGCGGGTCACAAGCGTCGTCGTCGTCGCCTTCTGCGTCCTCGTCATCGAACTATGTGACCCCCCGACCTCTCCCGTACGGCAATTTACGCAACAGCAGCATCCCAGCCCAAATATTGCCAGGCCAGTGCCAGGAAGTGTATCGTTCTTGCAGTTAAACTTACAACATCATAGAAACAGAGTTGAATGGCGACCATTTCGTGAGCATTTAATAACATTGGCAATTAATTGAAGCGAAATTTGTATTGGCACAGCGACATCGCTACTATTGAACTCATACCATAAACAGCTAAAATTTTTTCTCGCGATGTGCATTATCTTTCAACGAGTTTTGGTTGTGTGTGTGTATTATAGTTAAGAACCATAACACACAACCAACAAAAAAATGGCCCGAACTATTAACATACACAAAATCAGAGTTGCACTAATCACTGATTTTGACAGATAGTGCACTTCGGCTCAATTTTTATACCCTGCACCACCACTGTGGTACAGGGTATTATAGATTTGTACATTTGTTTGCAACGCTATGAAGAAGAAGAGCTAGACCCATTGATAAGTATACCGGTCGACTCAGAATCACTTTCTGATTCGATTTAGTCATGTCCTTCTGTGAGTCCATGTATTCTTGTCATCAAAGTGCAGGTCGTATTTGTTGTCCGATTGTCCCGAAAGTTTGCACATGCCACTATTTGGCCCAAGGACAAACGATATTGATTTTGAAAAAAATCTATTTATTTACACCCGCACGACATATATATATATATAATAAAAATCGGTCCAGATTAAGATATAGCTCCCATATATATGTATCGCCCGATTTTCACTTAAATGGCCGTAGTAGCTAAAATTATTAACCGATCTGCACAAAATTTGGCACGGACTGTTTTGTTACTGATCTTAATATATCATAAAAATCGGTTCAGATTTAGATATAGCTCTCATATATATCTTCTTCCGATTTGAACTATTAAAGCTTCAGAAGCCATAATTTTGGTCTGGTCTTTACCAAATTTGGTGTGGAGTCGTGTTTATGAAGTCTCAATGTGTAAAATTTCATAAAAATCGGTTCAGATTTAGATATAGCTCCCATATCTATATTTCATCCGATTTGGCTTTTTAAGGTTGTAGAATCCACAATTTTGGTCCGATCTTTACAAAATTTTGCATGAGGTGCTTTATTTGACGTCTTCATATGTATGCAAAATTTCATAAAAATCGGTTTGGATTTAGATATAGCTACCATATATATCGTCCATCCGATATGGCCTTTTAAGGCTGTAGAATCCACAATTTTCGCCCGATTTTGCATGAGACGTTCAAATTGACGTTCCAATACGTGCGCAAAATTTCATTAAAATCAGTCCTAATTAAGATATAACTCCAATGTGTATATTTCATCCGATATGGACTTTTATGGCAGTAAAAACCACAATTTTGGCCACATCTCAATGACACATACTGGGACGTCAGTCTCTATTTGACGCCCCAGTATGTGTCATTAAAATTGGCACAGGTTTCGATATAACTCCCATATAATCTTTTATCCGATATGGCCTTTTAAAGATGTGGAAATCCAAATCTTTTTTCCTATGGTAGGAAAATCTTACAAGGTTCTAAATTGCTATTTCAATTGGTATCCAAATTAAAGTCTGACTAGATTTCGAGATAAGTTCTACATACAAAAAGTACTACATGCACTAGGTTGTGTAGGGTATTATATAGTCGGCACCGCCCGACTTTTGCCTTTCCTTACTGGTTTTATAATGCGTTTCGACAGTTGCTCGGCCGAAAAGTCGAAGTAGTAGGCTTTAGGGTGAAGATCATAAAATTTCACAATTTTCTCTTTTTTTGTAACTAAATGTGGGTATTAAGTTCCGTTTTCACATTGAAACTCCATATAAAAAATAGTAAAAAGAAAATCTGTGAAAAAATTTTCATTTGCGGTACGAAGGATTGGACGGAATGTTTGTCAACTTAGGCCATGAAAAAAAGGAATTTTCTTGCATTTTCGTTCTTTGTCCTTCAAATAAAATACAATCCCTTACAAATATAGATCTTCCACTTTTATTTTTTATGATAACACCACGCAAACAATAATTTGCTATATAATAAGTGTATTCGTGAACTCATAAATTTATGCAAAAATTGTTACTGGAAATCGATCATGTGCTTTATTTGCTACCAGAAGAGAGCGGAAGAGTGCGTGAGAGCGAGCGAAATTTTGAGCGCTTCCAATTTCTACTGGACGTTGTTTTCCCAACAGAAATGTACAGCATCTAATATCAGAAACTAGCTGTCTAATTAAAATAAATGGTAAAACAGAGTAAAGGCTGTTCTTACTCTCCTGCAAACAGACCTAATGCTGGTAGTAAAACATATGATGGGAGGGTTGCCTACATGTATTTTTATAGCAGAAAGTGCTTTTTTTGAATATTTCTACAATAAAGGTGGGTATTAACTTCAGTTTTCACAGTGAAACTCCATATAAAAAAAATGGCGAAAACAATTTCATGTACATAAGTTCTTTATTGAGTGGAAATTTGGCATTCATTAAAAGCGTGGACGAAACATTTCCAACTTGGGCCAACATGATAAATAACAAGTAAAAGCGCGCTAAGTTAGGCTGGGCCGAGTTTTAGGAACCCACCACCATAGGTAAGGTTAGGTTAGGTTGAAAGAGGGTGCAGATATTAATCCCCCCCATGCCACTATTCACTACGCTCTAAAAACTAATAAGTAACCTCTAAAAAGAAAATTTTAGCTAGGAATTCCGTGCTACTTACAAAATCCTTATTTGTTTTCAACACCACTCCCCTAAGTTGGTCTATGTCCAGTATTGTGTCTCCACCTAAGTGTCGGTATCTGTTAAACGCGAAAGCTGAGCATTGACAAAGGAAATGCTGCAACGACTCATCATCTTCCCCGCATGCCCTACACATGCTAGCACTTGCCGCACCGATTTTACATAAGTGAGCTCGTAGTCCTTTGTGTCCTGTTACGATACCAATAGCTATACTGACATCCTTCTTGCTTCCTTTCAGTAATAGCCTCGTCTTCTCACGATCTGGATCCCCCATAGGATTTTCGCTGTCCTACTGACCGTTTCGCAATTCCACAATGTTGCATGCGCACTCGTCGCCCACTCCCTTAACTCGGACTGCGTCGACTCGAAAGGCTTCGGGTTAACCAAGTTTATTGACCGCAGTCCTCTGGCATTGACCGCCAAATCGTCTGCCCTTTCATTTCCCCTTACTCCGTTATGGCCCGGCACCCAAAAGGTGCGGATTTTCCCATCCTCAGAGAAGGCGTTTATCTCCTTCTTACACTTTAAGACTGTTCGTGAACTTATCGTCCTGGTTTTTATTGCCCTAATGACAATTTCACTGTCGGTAAAGATGTTCACGCTCGACGTCCTCGCGTTAGCACCACACCACTGCACGCATTCCGTGATCGCCTGGATCTCCGCCTGCAGGACCGTATTATGTTCAGGCAGTCTAAAACAGATCTCAGTTCCTAGGTTCTCAATGTGAACCCCCTGGCCCATTCTGTCCTCTAGCTTTGATCCATCCGTGTTACATGATCTTCCAGATGGCAATACTAGGGTTCCATCAATCCAAGACTGTGCCTATGGCAGCAGTGCCTCGCACTCGACTTCAAGGTTCATCTCAGGAAACATCTTCCCTTCCTTCCAGGCCTCGTCGCCTCGATTATATCGCGGTGGTATGAGCTGCTCTCATCCTCAATCCATTCTCCCATTGCCTTAAATCTCATAGCCGCAGTGGCTGCCTCACACTTAATCTGTATGTCAATGGGTCGGATATCTAGAATAGTCTCCAGTGCCCTAGTGGGCGTGGTCCTCATCGCTCAGCCTATGTTGCACTTTTTCTCCATAGCAGTCCACCAAACTACTGAGGCGTAAGTAAGTATTGGTCTAATCACGCTCATGTAGAGCCAGTGAACTATCCTCGGATTCAGGCCCCATTTCGAGCCTACGGCCCGTCTACATACTGCCCAAGATCTATGAGCCTTCTCAGTATGCTCCTGAATGTGACACTTCCAATTCAGTTTCGTGTCCAAGATCACACCTAAATATTTGACCTTGTCAGATATCGAAATCGTCTTATTGAGGAAACGTGGTGCGTTAAATTGGCCCACCTTCGTCTTCCTCGTGAACAGGCATATTTCAGTCTTCTCTGGGTTAACATTGAGACCTCTGGGTCTAGCCCAGTCATATGCCATATGCAAGACCCTTTCGGCCCTTCTGAGAAGTATTACAACATCGTCTTCGTAGCAGACAGGTTCAAATCCCTCCTCAGTCAGCATCCGTAATAGGTCATTTATGGTGGTCATCCATAGGAGTAGCGATAAAATGTCCCCCTGTGGCGTGCCCTGTGGCACTTTCTCACTTATATTTAAGCTATGGGACACACAATTTATCCACCTGTTCCTTACCATATGGTTTCTCCAGTCTCTAAGGACCAGATCCACCCGGAACTGGTCTAAGGATCAGTGTGTCGGTCCGCACATTGTTAAGAGCCCGCTCGATGTCAATGCATACCGCCAGTGTGTACGTATTGGCATCGAAGGATTCTTCTGTTTTATGCACAACCTCGTGCAGGGCAGTCTCCACTGACCTTCCCTTAACATAGGTATAAACACCACGATTGCCTCCTGCCAGATTTTCGGAGTATATGAAAGTCTTAGGCACGCTGTGAAAATTTTGGCCAGATGAAGCGCCAGATAGTCGGCTTCCTTTGCAGTAACGCCGGAAATATTCCATCAGGTCCGGGTGGCTTAAATGGTTTGAAGCTCCTCAAGGATTCGTTTACCATAAATTCCGTAATTATAAACCTTCGATCAACGTCATTATTCCAAGATTCCGATGTCTCCGTGAGTCCCTTCGTATCTTGTGGAAAATGGGTTTTTATCAAAAGCCTTAACATGTCCTCCGTTGTCTCTGCTCTCACTCCCATGTCGTCTAGTAAAGTTTCAGTTTGGACATGGGTTTTTGAGAGAAACTGGTTCTGGTAATCATATTGTATTCCTTGAGCCGTGTGTAATACACATCCCAATAAACTATCGCTTTTTTAAGACGTGCTCTGTTAAAAAGTCTACGGACCCCTTACCCCATTATGGCGAATCTCCCCGTTCATCCAGGGTTTTTCTTGGGCTGAATTCCTTTCCCGAATAGGACAACTATCTTGCAGTTGACATTTTCGTCCTGTTGACATTTTCGTCAATGTCTTCTATGCTTGGACAATCTAAAATATCTTGCCCAAGTCTTCTTCTGAGTAACCTTCCGAATTTTGTCCAGTTGGTTTTCAACTTATTCCGGAAGCTTATCGGATTCGGCGCTGGCCGCGCTATTATAAACCTAATGTAAAGATGGTCAGAGAAAGGTTTTCCTCAGATACCCTTCAATCCTGAACCCCATCGATTAGATTTCCGAACATATCGTCACATCTAATACCTCCTCCATAATCCTATTAACAAAGCTAGCGGTGTTACCAATATTAAGTGTTATAAGGTCGTCAAGAACTCTGCCAGGGCTTGGCCCCGCTTATTAGTGTTGGTACTACCCCACGAAATGTGGTGAGAGTTTGCATCGCACTCCCTCGTTTCTTGTCTGTTTTGCTTTCTCCACCAGCCGTTGCAGCTCCGACGTGGGTGGCGGTGTCGGAGTGTCGAAAGGCAGATAAAGTGATGCCAGGTATAGTCCACCGTCTCCCTGTCTCACCAGTGTTGCATCCGACGTTGACAACTCTGGGGAAAATATATAATTCAAATTTCTATGACAAATAACGCAGGTCCTCGGCCAAGTACCAGTAATAGCATAGAATAATTGGTACTTGATATGGTTTAGTCCAGAGACTTTGTTCCGGGTCGTCCATGGCTCCTGAATTATGAATCTTGCCCTTGCTGATTTTCTCCATCAGAGGGTGTGTAGCAGTCTCGCTCCGGTGGAGGTTAATCTGGATTACCTCAATTACTGGTCCTGCAGTAAATGGGTATCTTGGGAGTAGGTGATGATCTCATCGTCTGCTCCCTGTTTTTTAGACTGCATTGACATTCCTGTCACTGCACTGCCATGTCATGTCATCGTTTTAGGTTCTTTGCCTAGTCTAATCTTCCGACTCTTTATAAAGTCGGTAATGGTTCCATCGTCGGGTCCCTGTTCGTTAAGCTGTATTGGGTTTCCATTCCCTGTACTGCCTGGTGTTTCAATACTAGGATCTTTGCCTATCTTAGCCATCCAAATCTTAAGTAAATGGGCTTCTTGGGAGTAGGTGATGGTACCATCATCAGCTCCCTGTTCGTGGGGATGCATTGAGACTCCTGTTGCTGCGCTGCCTTATGTTTCAATATTAGGATCTTTACCTATCCCAGTATTCCGAATCTTAAAGTCGGCGATGGGTCCGTCGTCGGGTTCCTGTTTGTTAGGCTGTGTTGGGTCTCTCACCACTGCACTGCCTTATATTTTAGTATTAGGACCTTTGCATCTCCTAGTCTTTCCAATTTGTTGGGCGGTATTGAGTTACCTGCCACTGCACGGCCTGATGTCGCAGAATAAAAATTTCTGCTCCCGTAGTGCACCATTCCGTTAGTCTTAGCCAAATTTGTCACGGAGACTTGATCAATGCCAACCACAAAGCGAGTTCCTTCCTTCCCCCAAGCCTCCGTTTTGCTTGCCCAAGAATCTCAACATGCGTTCCGTCGCAAATTTAGTGCCCCATCCCTTGATGAAGACCATAGCCTTTGTGAAGCTTTGCGCTTTGTATAAATACAACGTTTACATTCTACAATATCTTCCAATTTGTTGCATTTGGATTTTATTCATTCTATTTGTATAACACTATTTCACGCAACATTTTTCACAATAAATTTGTTTTACTTTAAAAATGTAATAAAAATCGGCCGATTTATGGTCTTAGGTCCATAAAAGCCACATTTATTATCCGATTTTGCTGAAATTTGGGAAAGTGAGTTGTGTTAGGCTTTTCGACATCCTCCGCCAAATTGGCCCAGATCGGTCCAGATTTGGATATAGCTGCCATATAGATCGATCCTCCGATTTAGGGTCTTAGGCCCATAAAAGCCACATTTATTATCCGATTTTGCTGAAATTTGGGACAGTGAGTTGTGTTAGGCTTTTCGACATCCTCCGCCAAATTGGCTCAGATCGGTCCAGATTTGGATATAGCCCCCATATAGATCGATCCTCCGATTTAGTGTCTTAGGCCCATAAAAGCCACATTTATTATCCGATTTTGCTGAAATTTGAGACAATGACTTGTGTTAGGCTCTTCGATATCCTACGTCAATTTGGCCCAGATCGATCTAGATTTGGATATAGCTTTCATATAGACCGATCCTCCGATTTGGTGTCTTAGGCCCATAAAAGCCACATTTATTATCCGATTTTGCTGAAATTTGAGACAGTGAGTTGTCTTAGGCCCTTAGGACCACATCTTTCTTTAATTTTGCCCTGATCGGTTTAGATTTGGATATAGCTGCCATATAGACAGATCTCTCGATTTAAGGTTTTGGGCCCATAAAAGGCGCATTTATTGTCCGATGTCGCCGAAATTTTGGACAGTGAGTTAAGTTAATTTAAGCAGGGCATTCCCTTATTACTTAAGGTTCGAACTCTATTCGGTTTTCGCGGTAAAACTCCATATAAAAAAATAAGAGGAAAATATTGATGAAAAGTGTTCATTTCGCTATAACTTGTTTTTTCATCTAGTGAAAATTTACATTTCTCGACGCTCAAGAAGAGCACAATCACAGTTGCTGCGCAACAAATCGTTTTCCTATGTAAAATAAACGCGATCGCCGAACTCCAAATGTAACTAAATGTTTGTAAGTGTTAGTGATCTTGCTCACATGTACTTACTCGGGGTGGAAAAAAATATTGTTTGTGGATTAATAAATAAGAAACTTTTTGTATATAAATATAAATAAATATACTTCTAAAATAAATAAAAATAAACATTTCGTTCATAGCAAACTATTGTACAAAGTAATAACGATTGTGCAAGTGTTGTGCTTTTGGTCTTGCTATTACAGCAACATTATTTTTAAACAAGTGGAAGATGCTGGCAAAGGCTTTTGGAAAGTTGTGTTTATTTAACTTATACCAACAAAAATACTACAAAATCTAAGCAATTTTACAAATAAAAGTAGAATTCGTTTCTTTTTAAATAGTTTTGTGTTTCATTATTTATTAATTTCGAAGAGGTGGGTTTTGGTTGAAATTACAACAACATATATGAATTTGAGCGTGGTCCACACGCTCACATTTGTATGTAAACATGTACGTAAGCAGCTGATAAATTGGTTGGTGCCATATGAATTTTTATATGTAAATGGCAACATTATGGCCAAAGAAACCCAAAAAATTCAAATGTGGTTACCTCGTCAAACCACCGAAAAAACG
Source organism: Stomoxys calcitrans (assembly GCF_963082655.1). Taxonomy (NCBI): domain Eukaryota; kingdom Metazoa; phylum Arthropoda; class Insecta; order Diptera; family Muscidae; genus Stomoxys; species Stomoxys calcitrans. The sequence goes on along the minus strand of NC_081552.1, from coordinate 144,428,447 downwards.
ATTTAGGGAAATTTTCCCCAAAGAAACATAGAACTAGCCTTTATAAGTAAAATAAGTACATATTTCCAAAAGACTTTGTCAGCATCTTCCACTTTTATCCAAATATTGTTGTTGTAATTGCAAGACCAAAAACACAACACATTCTTACACAAACCTTATTATTTCATACTGATTGATAGAGTTGCTTGTTGTGAAAGAAATATTTATTTTTCTTTCGAGTATATTTTTATATTTAAAAAATACTTTCTAATTTATGCATCCTCAAACACTTAATTTTTTTCCACTCAAAGAAAATACATGTGAGTAACATCACTAACACTAACAAACCCTCAGTTACAATTAGATGTTTGGCGATATTGCGTGTATTTTGCGTAAGAAAACTACTTGTTGCACAGCGACTGTGGTTGGGCTCTCAATGGACGTCCCAAAATGTAAATTTTCCCCAGATGAAAACACAAGTTATGACGAAACAAACACATTTCGGCAATTTTTCCGTTTGTTTTTTTATTTTTTTTTTTTTATATGGAGTTTCAACGAGAAAAACGAATATAGTACCGTCCTTAAGAGAGGAAAAAAGGAAATTGGGGGAACATAAAAACTGTAGAAAAACACGGAAGGAAGTTAAAAAGTGTTTTATTAAAATAATATCAAGTTTAAAAGCAAAAAAGTGTCCGCAATTGATTGAATACTAGAAAATTAGATAATTGTTCATTCACAGTTCTGTTGAAATTCTCTCTTCTCTTGATTTTCTTTGTTTATTACTCATCTTTGTGCCTGGTGTGGATAGTTTGTTTAGTATTCATTTTCTGTCTGCGTGTATGAGTTGCAAACTATCGATATTCTCCTCCATTCGATAGTTTCGACATTTTTATTCTTAACAATCGATATCATCTAATTGTTCTAATAGATAGTATCTAATAGACCTAATCTTTATTTAATTTAATTTAATATATAGGATCAACAAATTTGCTAAATATATTATAAAATATGCATATTTAAAAAAAAAACGTAAAAACGATTAAATTGGACCGGATTGAGCTTTGAATATCCACTTTCTGCCTGGGTATTCGTACACCAGCCAATCAGCTATACTCGAGCTGAAATGTTTTGTCTGAGAACTCTAAAACCTTTTCAGGCTTTACCCGTCCGACATGAAGAGGGCGCTCAAAGTTTGAATTGAAACATCAAGACCATGACCCAGAAATTGTTCCACAGTGGTATTACTTCTGTACAAATGATGATTATTAATAAGATAGTTAATCGCCCAATGATTACAGCTTTAAGGGGTTTAAGAAATGAAACCGCGGGTTTAGAGCGATTCACGCACAAAATTTTAGTATGTTTGGGTAATAATTTCACCGATAGTATCGATGGTGTTAACCATCAATAATAACTGACAAAAATTTCAATGTTCTAGGTTTCCTGGTTCATGAGCTACAGGATGTTGCGTATATGCAACATTGGTCAACGGTGGTATAATTTGAAATATAAGTTGATTTTTTTCATATGCCGTTTAAACCAATTTGGTATAGTATGATACAAAATAAATTTTTTTGTGGATTAGAGCACAAGTGCACATTGCATTTACTGCTTGGAAATCCGGTGCTGCAGAGCCTACATTTGCCCCTTGTTCCCCATTCCGGCCAATTATTGTATCCATCCAAACGTAAGGATTTTGCAGATTCTGCAACATATGCTCTCTTCTTATAGGGGCTTGAATCAGAAACTGGTGACGGAACTGATGATGGTGATAGAACTGGTTATAACGGAGTCGATGGATAATGTGAAAAAGTTCATTTCATTTATTGTCAGAAGGAGTAATGATGGACGACCTCTTTTTTGCGACAGCTGCAGTTTGACCTGCATTCATTAGCTCGGTAGCATTTTCCAATTGAAAATCTATAAATGCCATATGCTTCAATTCGCCGTCCGTTCGTGTGATGTCTTTGCGGTACAACAACCAACTGTTTACTAAACTCGAATTTATGCACCAGTAGACTATGCGCATGTACCATACATTTTAGCGGTGGTTGATTTTGTACAATTCAATCAGCATGTCCGCAAGATCAACCCCTCCCACTAACTTGTTATAGTAATCTACTAGAGCTGAACGAGGTATAGTTATAAACTCCTTCTCTTTGCGGCACCACCACTCTTACATTCACCGATGGGATTCTAATAGTGTGTTGCTTCATATTTGAAATCGCTTGATCATCGTCCTCGTTTTTGAAGTGCCTTCTCACTACTTAGAGCACAATTTTCAATCGGTTGCTTCTAATTGTACCAACAGGTAATATGTCGGTTTCTTTCAAAGCAACCATCAATCTTATTGAAGAAACCCACTTGTCAAAAAACAATTTGAAATTTTGGTTTACTGGTACAATGGATGATAAAAATAGAACAATATCTGATGATATGCCCAAGCCATAAGATTTACAAGTTCCTTCTCCAATGTAAAGTGTAAAATCATAAATAATCCCAGATACACCAGCTCGAGTGAACATTTTGAAGCTCCACTTGTTGGGCTTCATTGGAAGATATTGTTTCAAACTATATTGAAATATATAAGATATGTTCAAAATAATATGATACCTGTATATGCAAGCATTGCTCATCAATACTTTGGTATTCTTCCCGTGGAATTTCACTAAATTTGGTTTCTATGAAGTCCAACAAAGGTCGAACTTTATAAAACTTTAGTATTATCATTCAAGTGAAAAAATTGTTTGATTTTTTCGAATCTGTTTCTTGGTAATGCGTTTGCAACGACCAGTAGTTGGAAATTGGCCGCCCACGCCATTCTATATGTTGGTATTTTCATAACCGCAAGGTATAGTAGAAGGCCAACAAATGTTTTTATTTCAGGCACAGTACATTTTAGTTCTAGGCCCTTTATTTGCATGGCATATAAGTTTGTTTGTTCGCATATTTTATGTCACACTCCATCAGAAAAAATTAGTGAAATATCCAGCTGGTATCGCTTCCCATTATTTCGGCATTCCTCCACATCAACTCTGCAAATCAATTTTTTTCCTCACCTCCTGCACAACGATTTCATTTTCACTCAAATCGTCATCAGTTTCCGTTGTAATCAATTGTTCAATCAAACCAACTTGAATAATTTCAGCTTCGCTGTCCAACACTTCATCAATAATTTTCTCCAGATTTTGACCTCCATCTTCTTTCACTTCCTCGTCATACGACTTATAAAAATCAAAATTGGCTATTTTTTCAATTTCAGCCTGTTTTAGACCTTTTGAACGCATCTTGGAATGGATATACAAAAACAAAATTACCACAATATGTAAGTCCTGATGGTCCAATGTTGCATATACGCAACACAAAATTTAGAAATTATTGCGGGCAAACTAGTTAACTATTTTGATGTTTTTTAAGACACGATTTTTGCTAAATAAATTTATCACATTCATTCTCGGAACAATCACTGCTGACTGAACACGTGCAGTTGACTGTTAGTTAATCAGCTGAAAGCTTAAAAACACATGAGGCTATATTTTCGAGATAGGTTTAAAAAAATCAAAATAACGGAAATTAAACGCCCACAAACACAATGTTGCATATACGCAACATTTGGCATGAGCGTGTTAAAAATTATCGACATTGGCGCAAAAATTTAAGAGCTGCTTCCACGTCTTTTCGGATGTGTGTGAAAGAGAACAAAATACCGTATTTCTTTTTGTAGAAGCAGATCAATACGTTTTCTGCTATTAAATATCAATTTTAATTCGTGTAATTAAAAATTTATTAAACATTAGTCTTATTTACCAATCACAATAGAACTTTACTTTACTTTAATTGGCTATGACACAATATTTGTTCCACTAGCCGAACATAGAATAGCGTTCCAAGCGCACCGATCTTCTGCGCTCATTCTAAAATCTGTGACGCCAAGTTTCGAGGTGTCTCCCACCACTTGAACTTTCCATCGGGCTTTTGGTCTTCCCGGTTTGCGTTCTGACAACATGACCGAGCCAACGCAGCCGTATTTTGATGCGTGCAACTATGCTATCGTCGTCATACAACTTATACAGCTCGTGGTTCATATGTCGCCTATATTCTGCATTAACGCAAACTGGTCCATATATTTTACACAGAATCTTTCTGTCAAATACTCCAAGCACTGCCTCATCTGCTTTCACAAGTACCCATGCTTCAGAACTATATAACAGCACGGCTAGTATCAATGTCGTGTATAGGGTAATCTTCGTCTGTCGAGAGGTGGACTTGCTTCTAAACTGCTAACTTAGTCCAAAGTAGCATCAGTTTGCCAGTATTATTCTTCGCTTAGTCTCAAAACTGGTTTCATTCGTTTCGCTTGAGGCAGTGCCGAGGTAGATAAAGTTACTGAATGTCTCAAAGTTGTGGTTCCCAACTTTCTAAATTTTCTTTATCTGCTCGGTTGTGCAAGGTTTTTTGGGAGTTGAAACCATCCATTTCGTCTTATCTCCATTTACTGCCAGACCCATTTTCACTTACTCTCTTTCGATTCTTTCAAAGGCTGCAGTTACTACTTCCGGTAACCGACCTATGATATCGATGTCGTCGGCATAAGCGAGTTGCATGTGTTCTCTTGTGATTAGTGTGCCATATCTATTCACATCTGCATCTCGTATAATCTTCTCCAGCAGGATAATAAAGAGATCACACGATAGGCTATCTCCTTGTCTGAAACCTCGTTTGGAATTAAATGGTTGGGAGAGATTCTTTCCTATTCTTACTGAGGAACGTGCATCAGCAAGTGTAATCCTGCAGAGTCTTATTAATTTTGCAGGGATACCAAAATCAGATATGGCTTGAAATACCTTTGAACGTAAAGGAGTATCGAAGGCGGCTTTGTAGTCAACAAAGAGATGGTAGGTGTTGATTTGTCCTTCTCGGGTCTTTTCCAGAATTTGGCGCAGTGTGAATATCTAGTCCGGGGTGGATTTAATATGTCTAAAGCCGCATTGATAGGGCCTAATTATCTCATTGACTTTAGGTTTCACAGGTTAGCTTTCACACAGTACGCTCGAGAGTATCTTGTATGCGATGGGGACACATTCCGTCTTGTCTCCTTTCATGTGTACGGGACATAGTATGCTGAGGTTCCAATTATCGGATATGCGTTCTTCTAGCCAGATTGCGCAGAAAAGCTGATGATACGCCTTATCAGCGTGCCGCCTCCGGTCTTAAATAGTTCAGCGGGTAACCCGTCGGCTCCTGCTGCCTTGTTGTTTTTTTTGTCGGCTCACTCCTACTTGGACCTCATTCTGACTAGGAGGTAAACATTCTAGGAGGAACACAATAAAGTAGATAATAGAATATCGATATCAAAAATTATCAAAGCAATTAATCACTTTGTTAAAAATAGGATTGCTTATCAATACACTTTATAAGTTGATTTGATAAAATTTAAGTCAATATATTTTTTGTGTACCTAGTCTGCTGTTCGTCCATTATACAAAGCTACATGTTATATAAAATGTATTTGTATGTTGACTTAAATATGTGTTCATTTCGCTGGTTTCTTCATGACCCTGTAACCAGAAAAACATAGACCTAAATTTGACCGATTAAATATGATATTGTCTTATAAAAGACTTTTTAATCAAGGTGTTAATTGCTTTAAAAATTTTTGAAATAGAAATTCGATTTTCTTTTGTATCACGGCAATTGATTGGTTAACAAGGCATACGTTGAAAATATTTTTAATTGTACGAATTAAATTTTTATTTGATAGTATAAATTGTACATTGATCAAGATTATACTGTGGTCCCTTTCACACATATCCATTGCGAAAAAAGTCAGAGTGAGTCAAATATATGCCTCGCAAATAGAATGGATGAATTCCAAACGCAACATATTGAAGGGAATTTTAGAATGCAAATTTTGCCCATGAAAATTCCATAAGGAACTGGAGCAAACTAAGCTCAATGATAAGGGACCTCCTTTTTAAAGCCGAGTCCGAACGGCGTGCCGCAGTACGACACCTCTTTGGAGAGAAGTTTTTACATGGTATAGTACCTCACTAATGTTTCCAGCATTAGGAGGGGAAAACCACCGCTGAAAAAGGTTTTTTTTTGATGGATTCGAACCCACGCGTTCAGCGTCATAGGCGGACATGCTTACCTCTGCGCTACGGTGGCCTCCAAACATGGTATTTATAACATATAAATATTACTAATATGATCTTATTTTAACAGTTTAGAGATTATATTAACTTGGAAAATGGCACTGCTTTTTTACTACAAAAAAAGAACAGTGACGTTTTCAAAGTCAATATAATCTCAAAACTATTAAAGTAAGATTAAATTATAAGATATTAAACTGCAAATGTCCGACGTTGGCTGCGAAGAGGAAGCATACCGCAGAACCAATCAATGATGATGGTATAGAATGTTTACCTCCTAGTCAGAATGAGGTCCAAGTAGCAATGACCCGACTAAAGAACAACAAGGCAGCAGGAGCCGACGGGTTACCCGCTCAACTATTTAAGACCGGCGGCGGCACGCTGATAAGGCGTATCATCAGCTTTTCTGCGCAATCTGGCTAGAAGAACGCATATCCGATAATTGAAACCTCAGCATACTATGTCCCGTACACATGAAAGGAGACAAGACGGAATATGCCAACTACAGAGGAGTAAGTCTCCTCCCCATCACATACAAAATACTCTCGAGCGTAATGTGTGAAAGATTAAAACCTAAAGTCAATGAGATAATTGGGCCCTATCAATGCGGCTTTAGATCTTGTAAATCCACCCTGGACCAGATATTCTGAGAAGCAGAAATCAATACCTACCATCTCCGCTTTCGATACCCCTTCACGAGCAAAGGTATTTCAAGCCATATCTGTGTTTGGTATTCCTGCAGAATTAATAATACTCGGCAGGAGAATAAAAAAGAATCTCTCCGAACCATTCAATACCAAACGAGGTTTCAATCAAGGAGATAGCCTATCGTGTGATCTCTTTAATATCCTGCTGGAGAAGATTATACGAGATGCAGATGTGAATAGATATGACACACTAATCACAAGAGAACACATGCTACTCGCCTATGCCGACGACATCGACATCATAGGTCGTTCACCGGAAGTAGTAACTCCAGCCTTTGAAAGAATCGAAGGAGAGTCAATCAAATGGGTCTGGCAGTAAATGGAGATAAGACGAAATGGATGGTTTCAACTCCCAAACCGCCGTGTACAACCGAGCAGATAAAGAAAATGGAGAAAGTTGGGAACCACAACTTTGAGATAGTCAGCAACTTTATCTCCTATGGCACCGCCTTAACCGAAACGAATGATACCAGTTTTGAGATAAACCGAAGAATAATACTGGCAAACAGATGCTACTTTGGACTAAGTAAGCAGTTTAGAAACAAGGCCACCTCTCGACAGACGAAGATTACACTGTACAAGGCACTGATACTACCCGTGTTGTTATATGGTTCTGAGGCATGGGTACTTGTAAAAGCAGATGAGGCAGTGCTTGGAGTATTTGAGAGAAAGATTCTTCGTAAAATATATAGACCAGTTTGTGTTAATGGAGAATATTGGCATCGTATGAACCACCAGCTGTATAAGCTGTATGACGACGATAGCATAGTTACACGTATAAAAATACAACGGCTGCGTTGGCTAGGTCATGTTGTCAGAATGGATGGAGAAGCTCCAGCAAAGAAGTCTTTTGAAGGCAAATACGGTGGTACACGTAAACCGGGGAGACCAAAAGCGCGATGGAAATATCAAGTGGTGGGAGACACCTCGAAACTTGAATTGAGTGCAGAAGATCGGGGCGCAATTCTACGTTCAGCTAGTGGAACAAATGTTCTGTCATATCCAATTAAAGTAAAAGTAAAACGGCTCTGAGGACGGAGGATGACATATGTGGATCTAGATTTCGTGGTAATTATTACGATTCATTTAATTATTACGATTAAGACGTACTATGCAGTCTTCGAAATCCATGCTGAAGCTAGGCGAATGGAAATTCTCCAACGAGGATCGGGAGAAGTAGACCTTTAAGGTACATGTATGAAACAAAGTTTCTTAAACATAACTTTTTTTCATAAACGATCATATTCATTTCATTTTCATAATATTTATGATTTTTCACTAATATAATAAAACTTTTCATAATATTTACAAAAGGTAATGAAACCGAATTATTACATGTATGAAGGAAAATTTTCTCTGTGTAGCCTATTCCACTACTAGGATAAACAGGGTATTATAACCTAGTGACTTTTGCAGCATCCAAAAGAAGTGGTTATAATTGGTATACGGATTGTCTCGTAATCACTTTCTGAGTTGAGTCGAATTGGGCATAAAACCTTGTGCCTGTACGCCTGACAATAATATATTACAATCAAAGTATATATCTTATTTGCCACAGACATCTTTTTTGGTCGGTTTAGATTAACATATAGCCCTTATTACATTGCTTCTATTCTATTGGGTTGCCCAAAAAGTAATTGGGGATTTTCTAAAAGAAAGTAAATACATTTTTAATAAAACTTAGAATGAACTTTAATCAAATATACTTTTTTACACTTTTTTTCTAAAGCAAGCTAAAAGTAACAGCTGATAACCGACGGAAGAAAGAATGCAATTACAGAGTCACAAGCTGTGAAAAAATTTGTCAACGTCAACTATATAAAAAATCCGCAATTACTTTTTGGGCAACACAATAGTATTGCAATATACGAGGAATTCTAAGGTTTTATTCCCTACAATTGGGTCAAAATAATCCAATAATTCCCAAAATTACTATTGGGGGTTATTTCATTTTTTTGCTCTGGGGTTTTTTCATAATTTTCAGGGTAAGTTCTAACGCCCGCAGGATTTTTTCTGATTTTCTTGTCAGGATTCGAAGTCAGGCGTTCAGCGTTATGTGTGGACATACTTACATCTGCGCTACGATGGCCTCCACTAAAATTAAAAGATTAGATGAAATATAAAATTTTATGAAGTATTTTTTACATTGTTTTTATTTATGTTAGCCTGTTATAGGCCGCTCATGTATATTATAACTTTAGTTGTTTTTTCTCCAAAGTGGAGTTGAGGTTCATGACCATGAGAATTTAGTGTACAAAAAAATTAATTTAAAACGCTGTACTGGAGCCTATTAGTTAAGAAGTACCAAATATAAGATCAAGGGTTTTAAACGAACAGACTGAAAAAAAGAATGCTGTTGTTGAGGGGTGAAATAAGTGTGCGGAAATTTATTTCATAAAGGTTCCGTACCATATTTGTTAGTTGGAATGCAAGATAATAATGAAATAAATAATTTTTTTTTACACATTAAAATTATTTTAGAAAAAGTTAAATTTGTAGAATTCCATCAACATCCCTTAATATAAATTTCGGTTTATATCGAACTCCACAAAAACTAGCCAACAGACAACAGGTCAGCATGGGCTTTTACTTGGTTCGAGTCTTAAGCACAAGACCGAACCTTTTTATCTTCGCATGCCCATAATATGCCTAGGCCATCGGCCGTCGCTGACAAACCAATACACTCTTTAAGTGGTTGGAATAATAAAAAGCGCATCGTTCTCAGGTTTATAGAATCTCTTGGTGCGAATGATCCTAAAACATTCACCGATAAGCAGAGAGGCTGTCATCTGTATACTCCGATGTACTTTCGCAAATGCCTAGATCTCCTCCAATCTGTTACGATGCAGGTTGGTATCGGGGTCGATACACTCGAAGTGTTTTCGGGGATTAACGCTCAGTTTAAATGTATCGTTGCACCTTAAGGAAGGGGCGCGGCACTGGATTTAGTCAAGAAGGAAGATATTCCAAGGATATCCTCAGATTCTGAATCCATACTTGGGGACTAAGTGACTGTAATCCCAATCTTTCAACCACTGACTTGAAGATTGGTAGATTGGATGAGGCTGATGGCGACCGGAGACATGCAGTATTCATACTATGTTCCGACTGGCTCGCAGACCTCAAAAAGTTGTTGTTATTGTTGTAGCAGTTTCTTGTGTTCTATCTTTCGTCTGCTTGATTCTGTTGAGTGTCAAGATCTAGCAACTCTGCGTCACGGATGGCATTCGTAACTTCGCCCACGGTAAATTGTGATGGTTGTCCATAGGCTCGGAGACCACGGATAAGGCGAATTGCTCTCCTCCTTGCCCTGTCACTCTCGGCATGTACAATAAATTGACGGTTGAACTACCTGGCGCATCTCTTCGGATCAGTCGCGGCTACTTCGCCAAAAGTGACTGAGGTCCTGTCATCCCATCTACCGGCGTTCGAGAGTGACTTAACAGTAGACCACAGCTTTTCTAAACCTGTGCCTAAACTACATTGCTCCAGGTGTTCCAGCCACAAATTCCACGTATGTTCGTTGACTACCCTGCTTATTTTCAGATTAAGCTCGCTGATTCTTGGGTTAGTGGAGTCCGTACAACGAATTCCATCACGCTCGCCTGCGAGTACCACTGCCTGTGCCGGGAAATTGGGCCGCACTTGGGGTATTCGACCGGCTGGCATGAAGCAAGCGGCTGCTGCATTATTGATATCTCGGAATTTCCTCTCGGCAAGCACATTCGAGAGGGACGTCGGTTTATTGAAGCGGCATTGTTGTACTCTCTGAAGCCGACCCAATCGGCCTCTTTTGACCATTAACTGGCTCACAACTACCAAGCGGCGGTATGTACACGTTGTATAGCTCTGTCTCGGCAGTACCGGACCTGACTGCTATAGCCGTGGCAACTGTGCAGGCTGCAGGTGTTGGTCAGCTTTGACTCATAGATCGCTGCAGCCAATATATTCTTCCGACTCATAAAATTTACTATCTCGTCGATCTTGCAATTCAATTGCAAGAAAGATACACTTCCCGGCTCTGGCCAGGCAATATTAAGGTATCTCGTCGATCTTGCAATTCAATTGCAAGAAAGATACACTTCCTGGCTCTGGCCAGGCAATATTAAGGTGCTGCTGTTGCGTATATTGCCGCACGGGAGAGGTTAGAGGGGTCACATAGTCCGACGACGAGGAAGTAGAAGGCAACGACGACGACGCTTGCGACCCACTGATGTCTATGTTCGCACACAAAAAAAGAACACGTACACTGAGGCGGAAGGCCTTGCCGATGAGGATTCCATCGGGTCAATCCGGTGCGTACAAGCGGTTGCCATTTGATTGTATCAGGTAGTAATTTATGATAATATTACCCTTGTTGAAATGTTTACGATTTTTCATCGAATTAGACAAAGACTACCAATCTTTGCTATATTACCGCTTCTAACAATTCTAGGTTCTTATTATATAATTGAATTTTCTTCTCAGCACATATCCTCTGAAATTTCGACCTCGATTCGATGAAAATCCTTCAAATCTCGGCAATGTGTTGATTCCCATATAACCTAAGGTTTCTACGCATCACAAAACTTAAACGAAAGCAGTTCCAATCGAACCATTCCTGCTCACAAATTTGGTTATTTCATTAATCACACCCGTGTGCTATGGAGGCGATGTTATAATAATTCTTAGAGGTAAGGATCGGAACCAGCTATTCAGAAAGGCCGAAAGGCTCTTGCATATGGCATATGACTGGGCTAGACCCAGAGGTCTCAATGTTAACCCAGAGAAAACAGAAATATGCCTGTTCACGAGGAAGATGAAGGTGGGCCAATCTGACGCGCCACGTTTCCTCAATAAAACGATTTCGATATCTGACAAGGTCAAATATTTAGGAGTGATCTTGGATAGGAAACTAATTTGGAAGTGTCACATTCAGGAGCGTACTGAGAAGGCTCACAGATGTTGGGCACTATGTCAATGGGCCTCAGACTCGAAATGGGGCCTGAATCCAACGATAGTCCACTGCCTCTACAGAAGCGTGATTAGACCAATACTTACTTACGCCATAATAGATTGGTGGACTGCTATGGAGAAAAAGTGTAACGTTAGGACCATACAACAAGTTTAGAGAACATGTTGTCTTGGCATGTGCAGAGCAATGAGGACCACGCCCACTAGGGCACTGGATACTATTCTAGATATCCGACCCATTGACAGTCTATGTCTTTGTAATTTATCTATGTTCTGAAATTGACTATGTGTATCTTACGAGAACACAAGCGTTTTACCTGTTAAATTGACATTCTAGTTTTTATTTGCATTATCATGTGTAGCACCACAAAATTAAAAGATGCATCACTATAAACGTTTAATTTAAAAATTAAAACAATAATAATTAAAAAGGCGTTAAGTTCGGCCGGGCCGAACTTTACACACCCTCCACCTCGGGTATATATGTAAACCACCTTCCACCAAAATCCGGTGAAAATTGCATACCTTATGTCCTATAGCGGTTATATCAAAATATGTTCCGATTTGGACCAAATACTAATAAGTATAAGTCATTGTTCAATTGTATATAACAAAATATTAGTATTTTTAGCAGCATATCTAAAAATAAACCGATCTGAACCATATACGACACGGATGTCGAAAAGCCTAACATAAGTCACTGTGTCAAATTTCAGTGGAATCGGATTATAAATGCGCCTTTTATGAGGCCAAGATTTTAAATCGAGATATCGGTCTACATGGCAGCTATATCCAAATCTGGACCAATTTGGGCAAAGTTACAGAAAAATGTCGAAGAGCCTTACACAACTCACTGTCCCAAATTTGGGCGACATCGGACAATAAATGCCCCTTTTATGGGCCAAAAACCTTAAATCGGGAGATCGGTCTATATGGCAATATTATAACCAAATTTGAACCTATCATGGCCAAATCAAAGAAAGATATGGAAGGGCCTTAGACAACTCACTGTCCCAAATTTCAGCAGAATCGGATAAAAAATGTGACTTTTATGGGCCTAAGACTATAAATCGGAGGATCGGTCTATATGGCAGCTATATCCAAATCTGGACCCATCTGTGCCAAATTGATGAAGGATGTCGAAGAGCGTAACACAACTCACTGTCTCAAATTTTAGCAAAATTGGAAAATAAATGTGGCTTTTATGGGCCTAAGACCCTAAATCGGAGGATCGGTCTATATGGCAGCTATATCCAAATCTGGACCGATCTAGGCCAAATTAACGAAAATCGGATAATAAATGTGGCTTTTATGGGCCTAAGACCCTAAATCGGCCGATCAGTCTAAATGGGGGCTACACCAAGATATAGTCCGATATAGCTCATGTTCTAACTTATCCTGCTTATAGACAAAAAAAAGAATCTGTGCAAAGTTTCAGCTCAATATCTCTATTTTTAAAGACTGCAGCATGATTTCAACAGACAGACGGACGGACATGTCTAGATCGTCTTAGATTTTTACGCTGATCTAGTATATACTTTATAGGGTCGGAAATGGATATTTCGATGTGTTGGAAACGGAATGACAAAATGAATATAGCCCTATCCTTCGGTGGTGGGTATAAAAACGTGTAAAAGGAACCAAATGTAAAAAACTTTTACATTGAAATTTTTTAAATCTGGATTTAATTAAATCCATAAACAAATCATGTCCGTTTGCACTGCGTTTTTGGGGATTTAAGTGACATACACAAGCGTAAATGCGTATACATGAATATGCATATTACACAACCATAGACAACTCTTGAAAACAATATATTGGGTTGCCCAAAAAGTAATTGCGGATTTTTTAAAAGAAAGTAAATGCATTTTTAATAAAGCTTAGAACGAACTTTAATCAAATATACTTTTTTTACACTTTTTTTCTAAAGCAAGCTAAAAGTAACAGCTGATAACTGACAGAAGAAAGAATGCAATTACAGAGTCACAAGCTGTGAAAACATTTGTCAACGCCGACTATATGAAAAATCCGCAATTACTTTTTGGGCAACCCAATATTTTGGTACATTTATGGATTATTCAGCCATGAAATCGGGCTTATTTGCAAAATACCACTGGATTTAGCACTTAAATCTTGATAAGGCCAAAAATTCGGATTTAGTAAACGTACTTTTAAAATGCAAACAATTCATTCCACATTCTAGTGGAATTTGGATACAACTCTGATATTAGAAAATTCCATAGCTGCACCAGCAACTTTACCTTGTATAAATTTGCCTAGATTTTGATGTTGCCATACTATTATCCGGAATGTCTGCAAAGAGCATTGAAGGTTAGGTTAGGTTTAAGTGGCAGTCTGCCATTAAACTCGCTTACACCTTTTCGTCCATTGTGATATCACAGGAATAAAAGAAGGAAGATGACTTCTAGTTCCTACCGTTGAACCATCCAGATCGCTTTAAAAATACCAAAAACTTGCGAATGTTCACATCCGCTAAATTAGACAGGCTCTCACAGAAATTGGGAACCATAAGTGGAACTCCTTCTGACTGCCAGAGCGGGACACACATACAGAAGGTGTTCTATAGTCTCTTCTTCTTCGATGTCCTCACAGCTTCTGCAAAAGTCGGTGCTGGCAACCTTCAGTCTGTCAGCATTTTTTCCGATTAGACAGTAACCTGTCATGACGGACACAATGACTGAGACGTCTATCTCAGATTTGGAATGCTCACAGCCCCCTCTTTGTGACCATCTATCAATCGTTGCCATTCGAGCCTGATCCTGAAAACATAGCTTACAAGTCGCTAGAGGCACAGATTCCAGTTTCCCTGGAATGTGTAAGGTAGTTCCTAGTCTCGCAAGCCCGTCCGTTCTACAGTTCCCTGGGTATCTCGGTGGCCTTGCACCCAGAGCAGGTGGATTTTGAACTGTTCAGCTATCTCGTTGAAAGATCTGCGACAGTCGAGAGCGGCATTTAAATTGAGAACTACATTACGCAGGGATTTGATGGTTGCCTGGCTGTCTGAGAATATATTTATGCCAATCGTCATTTGACACTACATCATAGCCATTCCTTCTTTACTTGCAAGGATCTCCTCTTGATATACACTACAGTGGTCGGGTAACCTTCTCGATATGAGTTCTTCCAAGTTCTTCAGAATACACCCCAATTCTCACCTGGTCGTCTAGTTTGGAACCATCCGTATAGAAGTCCATTGTGTCGATTATGGATTGTAACTCGACTACAGTTGAGTTTTCAGGAGACCAGGAAACCACGAAGTAAAAATTAGTATAAAGTTGGAAATTTTAGTCAATTTCATTTGTAAAAAAGTAGGTAAATAAATATAAAAATGAAAATTTCTGTAACGAAATTGGCAACGTAACTGAAATTACGTGCTACATCAAAAATATGCAGAGGTTCTAATGTACAAATTCTGTTTTGTTTGAGTCCATGGAAAACGAAAATACCTTTAATTTTTCTGGGTCGCTTCGTTAATTAATTTAGGACGCTAAGCGTAGAGAAAATGCGTTTTCGTAGATTTTCGGTTTAAAACAGGCATACCATATATACGCTATATTTCTTTTAAATCGGCCAAAAAATCGCTAAGTTACAGTGGCTGAAATATGAACAAGTAAAAGCGTGCTAAGTTCGGCCGGGCCGAATCTTATATACCCACCACCATGTCGAGTTCTTTTCCCAGCATCTCTTCTTAGGCAATAAGGATATAAGAAAAGATTTGCTCTGCTATTAGAGCGATATCAAGATATGGTCCAGTTTGGACCGCAATTAAATTATATGTTGGAGACCTGTGTAAAATGTCAGCCAATTCGAATAAGAATTGCGCCCCTTGGGGCTCAAGAAGTAAAATAGAGAGATCGATTTATATGGGAGCTGTATCGGGCTATAGACCGATTCAGACCATAATAAACACGTATGTTGATGGTCATGAGAGGATCCGTCGTACAAATCGGCAAATCGGATAATAAATACGACCTCTAGAGGCTCAAGAAGTCAAGATCCCAGATCGGTTTATATGGCAGATATATCAGATTATGAACCGATTTGAACATTATTTGACACAGTTGTTGAAAGTAAGAATAAAATACGTCATGCAAAATTTCAGCCAAATCAGAAAGGAATTGCGCCCTCTAGAAGCTCAAGAAGTCAAGTCCCCAGATCTGTTTATATGACAGCTATATCAGGTTATGGACCGATTTGAACCATACTTGGCACAGTTGTTGGATATCATAACAAAATACTTCGTGCTAAATTCCATTCCAATCGGATAAGAATTGAACCCTCTAGAGGCTCAAGAAGTCAAGACCCAAGATAGGTTTATATGACAGCTATATCAGGTTATGGACCGATTTGAATCATACTTGACACAGTTGTTGAATATCATAACAAAACACGTCGTGCAAATTTCATTCCAATCGGATAAGAATTGCGCACTCTAGAGGCTCAAGAAGTCAAGACCCAAGATCGGTTTATATGGCAGCTATATCAAAACATGGACCGATATGGCCCATTTACAATACCAACCGACCTACACTAATAAGAATATATTTGTGCAAAATTTCAAGCGGCTAGCTTTACTCCTTCGGACGAACGGACGGACAGACATGGCTAGATCGACATAAAATGTCGCGACGATCAAGAATATATATACTTTATAGGGTCTCAGGCGAATATTTCGAGTAGTTACAAACAGAATGACGAAACTATGGTGGAGGGTATAAAAACGCGCTAAACAACATTTTCCTCGGTCTCTGTTCTCTTTAAAAAGTACCAAACAATATATGTATATATTTAGGTTAGGTAAGAGTGGCAGTCCTTTACAGACTCACTTAGAGATTTTAAGTCCATTGTGACACCACAGTAGCGACAGACTAAGGCTTCTGGCGGGAATCGAACCCTCGACCCCTCCACTAGTAATCCAAGCACGCTACCAACTCTACTACCGGGGCGCCGTGTTGGTAGCGTGAAAAAGGAAATTAAATAAGCTTTCCAAAATGCGTAATGACAATAAAATCGCTTAAAAAATAGTTAAATTATACAATTTTTTGTGTTTTAAATTTATTTTATTTTTTCCTATGTAACGTTGTTCAATTTTAGATATTTCCTAGTGAAATCTTTCACCTTGCTTATCACTCTGCTTTCCTAAACTTAAAGAAAATCTTGCAGATAGTGTAATTTTATTGACATTTTGCAACCCCATTGCATGTTAAGCCAACAGTATGATGTTTACTATCTGCTCATAATTTTCACTTTTTGTGTTTCCAAGAAAGTTTTTGCACTAAAACAAAACCATTCCATGACTTTTTTTCTTCAAATTTCATTTGTTGAACGAATTTGTCATCTTTTACCAATTTCCGTAATTGGGGACCAATAAAGATACCTGTTCTGTTAATATAAAATATGATTTACCTTCTTTTAATTTTCCGCTCGTAATTCGTGGAAAACCCTGTTCAAGGTTTTTGAATGTTGTTCCATTTTCATCAAGTGTTTTCATGAATTGCTTTATTAAGCCCAATTTTATGTGCAACGGAGGTAAAATGATGTCTTTTGGATTGACTAACGGTATATTTATGTTATTTTTCACAAATTATTGCTGTTGAACGCAGTTTCCAGTCTCTTTGTATGTAATGTTTAGATGAGTCTCGGCTGTCCCATTCACAAAAATGCCAAGAATACTTTGTACTACCACCTTGCAAGCCATTCAAAATTGTTAGTACTTTCAAATCTGCCACATTTGGCCACTTGTGTGTAGTGTATCGATTTGGCTGTAATTGTTTTGGTATCACTTCCAACATTTGTGCGAAGTATAGTCCAAATCGGTCCACAACCTGCTATAGATGTCATATAAACCGATCTTGGATCTTAACTTACTGAGCCGCTAAAGGGCGCAATTCTCATCCGATTTGGCAGAATTTTTTTACAACGGCTTCTCCCACGGCCTTCAACATACGTGTGCAATATGGTCTAAATCGATTTATAGCTTGATACAGCTCCCATATAAACCGAACTCCCAATTTTGCTTCTGGATCCCCGAATCGGACTATAACTTGATATGGCAGCTCCTCCGTCCTTATGCATTATATTATACTTTGTTTGCCTAAAAACAGATACTGCGCAAAGAACTCGACAGATGCGACCATGGTGGATGGTATATAAGATTCGGCCCGGCCGAACGTAGCACACTCTTACTTGTTTTTTCTATGCACACGTAATGGAAGCCAATTAAACAGTTCAAGAAACGGCAATTCAAAAGAACAACGTGAACATTTTTTCCAGGATCTTAGAGTTGAATAAGAAGACGAACAGCAAACCGATAGTATATACCATCTATCTATATTCTATATATAAAAAAATGAATTTGTGTTTGTGGGTTTGTACATTTTTTTGTTCTGTCTAGACTCAACAACGGCTAAACCGGAAGGAGCAATAGGCTATATAACTTTTTGATGTCGCAAGGGGAATGGACACTCCCCCTTACCCTAAAAGTACCACCCAAAAATAAAAGTGGATCGATTGGGACTTAAATGAAAAGTATTGAAGAGTAGAGTAAGAATTCCATATTAAAAATTGGTTCAAAGTAATTGAGGGGCAGCCCGACCCCAAAACCCCTCAAAATAGGTTTAATGGGCGATAATGACAATATGGGATTTGAATGAAAGGTATTCGGGAGTAGATAGCGAATATGGTTCGGAAGAAGCAATACGCTAAATAATTTTTTGATATCGCAAGGGGGGCGGATCCTCCTCCTTACCCCAAAAGTACCACCCAAAAAAAAAGTGGACCGATCGCGACAATATGGGACTTAAATGAAAGGTATTTAAGAGTAGATTACGAATTCCATATTACAAATTGGGTCCAAGTAATTGAAGGGCCGCCCCGACCCCAAAACCCTCAAATAGGTTTATTGGACGATAATGACAATATGGGGCTCGAATGAAAGGTATTCAGGAAAAGATTACGAATATGATCAGGAAGGAGGTATAGGCTATGTAATTTATTGATGTTGGAAAGGGGCGCACCGTCCCCCGTTACCACAAAAACGCCACCCAAAATCAAAAGTGGATCGAAAGGGACAATATGGGTATCAAATGGAAGACATTGGAGATAAGAACACGAATGTGATATAAAATCTTGGATTCAAGTATCCAAGGGGACGCCCAACCCCAAAAACTGCTCCAAATAGACATATTGGACGTTTATATCAATATAGGACTCAAATGAAAGGTATTCGGGAGTAGACTACAAATATGACATATAAAACGAGGTCCAAATAAATGATGGTCGCCCCTCCCTGATAAGCTCCTCAAATGGGAATATTACTCGATCATAGCTTGATAAAACTCAAATGAAAGGCATTTGAGAGCAAATTACGAATATGACATTAAACTTTGTGACCAAGAATCTAGGTGGTGCTTTACCTCCTATAATCGCTTCCAATAGGTTATTTGACCTATTAAACAATGGGGAATCAAGTGATAGATTTTTTAGAGTGCGTCACTCAAATTTGTGCTCGAGTGGCAGTGTGGCGCACAACCCTCTTATAGACGCCCTCTACCAAACGGCTGTATACACCACTCATGACTGTATGGGGTTAAATTAAAGGTATAAGGTTGTAAACTGCGAATCTGATATCATTATTCTGCTCATATATCTAGCGGACCGCCTCACCCCAAAACAGTCGATCAATTATAATGAACTGACGGGACACTGTGTGATTTAATTAATGTGTGGGGACACAAATAAATGTAGGCCGCCATAGTCCCGAAATTATAACGTTTAGCGTGATAGCAGGTGTTGCAAACTTTAACGTTAAGGTTGCAACCATATTTAGCTCATCGATAGACAAGTTTTCAAAAGTTTTAAATGGTTTAATAGTAAGAACTATCACCGCCGCACCAAATATATAGACTGGAAAATTAGTTCTTTACCACAGAAAATCGTTTAATATGGCAATTTGGTTTGATTTAAAAAAATACTAAATGATGACTATTTAATAGTGGTATGGTGGGTCACATGATGATCCACCCTAAGCGAGTAGCACTAACATTTTAATTAGCGCCATCTGGCAGTCTTCAATTGTATTTACTTGACCCAATAGGATTTAGTTGATCCAATTGAAAACAGCCAGTAAATGGCGCTAATTTGGTGAAGCCAACATAAAAAGAGAGAGGGCAGAGTGATAAAAATTAATCATCCAACATGTATATTTATTATGACAACCTATCGGCCTTTTGAATAAAGAAAAATAAAATATAGGAATTTCGTTGCTGTTGTTTGCGGTATTATTTTTTAACTTTCCCTTCCAAGACGTTGTTTAAGGTAGTTTTATTGCCTATCTTTGCCATAGATAACAAGTAAAAAGGCGTTGGATACCTACCACCTCGGCTATATATGTAAACCACCTTTCGTCAAAATCCGGTGCAAAACTCATAACTTATGTCCCATAGCAGAAATATGTGGAGGGGCTTAACTTTACTCTTTGTCCCAAATTTCGGCAACATCGGACAATAAATGCGCTTTTTATGGCCCCAAAACTTAAAACCGAGAGATCGGTCTATATGGCAGCTATATCCAAATCTGGACCGATCAGTGCGATAATGCAGAAGTGTGTTAAGGGGCTTAACTTAACTCACTGTCCCAAATTTCGGCGACATCGGACAATAAATGCGTGTTTTATGGGCCTAAGACCCCAAATCGGAGGATCGGTCTATATGGCAGCTATATCCAAATGTGAACCGATCTGAGCCAAATTGACGAAGGACGTTGTAGGGTCTAACACAACTCACTGTCCCAAATCATAGGAAAATCGGCTAATAAATGTGGCTTTTATGGGCCTAAGACCCTAAATTTGAGGATCGGTCTATATGGCAGCTATATCCAAATCTGAACCGATCTGAGCCATATTGACGAAGGATGTCGAGTGGCCTAACACAACTCACTGTCCCAAATTTCAGCAAAATCGGATAATAAATGTGGCTTTTATGGGCCTAAGACCCCAAATCGGAGGATCGGTCTATATGGCAGCTATATCCAAATCTAGACCGATCTGAGCCAAATTGACGGAGGATATCGAAGGGCCTAACACAACTCACTGTACCAAATTTCAGCAAAATCGGATAATAAATGTGGCTTTTATGGGCCTAAGACCCTAAATCGGCCGATCGGTCTATATGGGGGCTATATCAAGATATAGTCCGATATAGCCCATCTTCGAACTTAACCTGCTTATGGACAAAAAAAGAATCCGTGCAAAGTTTCAGCTCAATATCTCAATTTTTAAAGGCTGTAGCGTGATTTCAACAGACAGACGGACGGACATGTCTAGATCGTCTTAGATTTTTACGCTGATCAAGAATATATATACTTTATAGGGTCGGAAATGGATATTTCGATGTGTTGCAAACGGAATGACAAAATGAATATACCCCCATCCTTCGGTGGTGGGTATAAAAACGACTGATCTCGGAGTTGTGTAAGGCGATTCAAGCGAAATTTTGTTTGCAAACTTACAACGATCTAAAAACAAAAAAATTTGGTATAAAAATCTGGGGTGGGGTGCCTAAGAGGGCCGCACACTCCCAAAACCTGGCAAATGGATTTTCAATTTCAACTACAATTAAGCTGAAATTTTCAAATATCAATATTGTACTTCACACATCTCCAATTGGGATTAACACAATTTATAAAAATTACACTTTAAACACATCTTCATTAAGTCTTCTTTACATTACAGTAAGCAAAATTGATAGTGCTGGGCCAAGTTTTCTGCATAGAGACGAAACGATGAAATCACCCTTTTTGCGAAAAAAATTACAAAAATTTATTTTTTTCACATTTTTTGATTTGTAACTCGCATAACTTTTGACTGAAGAATCGAACCTTAGCATATTTCGCGACCAATAGTACATTTTATTAACTTTCCAAATCAGTTAAAAAAATTTAAATCGGTTCAGAAATCCTTTCACAAGCAACAATATAAGAGACCAGCGAAAACTGCAAAAAAAAATTTTTTAGTCAAATTTCTTGGACACTATGGAAGATATCCCGCACATTTAGGCCTATTGCTATAGGGCTTTTTACGCACTTTCCAACAAATTTTAAAAATCGGACCATAAATGCGCTTTTGACAGCCCGAAAAAAATTTTTTTAGGGCCGAAGTGACCAGCTTTGGAGGGCCCCTAGGACAAAATGGGCAAAATGGCAGACTTATTTTCACTTTTTTTTTTCATCCCACTGTGGGACGATTAAAATATTCTTCATAAAGAGAAATAGCATGCTTCTTTACCGACACATCTATCTTATTTCGTTTATCCAAATACAATCCACAAATACAACAAAAGCTGTCTCATATACTACACACTTTTAAGATATTTTTATTTGATAATATTTTTAATCTTTGGTAAATTTTAATAAAAAAAAGACTCTGTTACTTCACTTTTTGCACTAAAATCACTCCTATGTTTATTGTTCACTTACAGAAAATATAATGTTTCGCCACCACAAGTTTGGTTCCGTTATATCCTTTATTTATTTAATCCATTAATAGATAAAGGATATAACGTTAACTGTTTAACCCATAACAACCAAGGCCATAACAATTGAGAAATTTTTGACTTCATTTATAAGGCTCATTACCAACAAACAGGTAAAAGGCTAAAAATGACAGACTTTTGTAGCCTCTACATATTTAGCGTTAATGGGCTAAATATGTACCTACCTATTTGACTCATAAAACCCCAAGCCATAAAAAATTGTTTAAATCGTTTTTAAGGATCATCCTGTGTTCTACTGAATGAAACACTTTTTTGAACCTACCTATTTGACTCATAAAACTCCAAGCCATAAAAAATTGTTTAAATCGTTTTTTTTTTCGAATTTTTAGGCCAAAGCATGTTTGTTGTTGGTGGGTGTTCGAATTCTGGCGAGGCCATCAGAAAAAATTTTCAGCGGTGGTTTTCCCCTCCTAATGCTGGCAACATTTGTGAGGTACTATGCCAAGTAAAACTTCTCTCCAAAGAGGTGTCGCACTGCGGTTAGCCGTTCGGACTCGGCTATAAAAAGGAGGTCCCTTATCATGAGCTTAAAACTTAAATCGTACTGCACTCATTGATATGTGAGATGTTTGCCCCTGTTCCATAGTGGAATGTTCATGGGCAAAATTTGCATTTTGCATTTGGGTGTTCAAGAAAATTTGTATGTTTTCCCATGCAGGTTTTCATTCACGCATAACTCATTATTCTAAGAAATTTCTAAATGAAGAAAAAATTGCATAAGTCATCTATTTTTTAACCGATTTTATTGCTATTACCCATTTTGGAAAACTTATTTAGTAAATATAAAGGGTGATTTTTTTGAGGTTAGGATTTTCATGCATTAGTATTTGACAGATCACGTGGGATTTCAGACATGGTGTCAAAGAGAAAGATGCTCAGTATGCTTTGACATTTCATCATGAATAGACTTACTAACGAGCAACGCTTGCAAATCATTGAATTTTATTACCAAAATCAGTGTTCGGTTCGAAATGTGTTCATTCAGCGTAACGTTGCGTCCAACAGCATCTTTGAAAAAATACGGTCCAATGATTCCACCAGCGTACAAACCACACCAAACAGTGCATTTTTCGGGATGCATGGGCAGTTCTTGAACGGCTTCTGGTTGCTCTTCACTCCAAATGCGGCAATTTTGCTTATTTACGTAGCCATTCAACCAGAAATGAGCCTCATCGCTGAACAAAATTTGTCAAAATTTGAACACATTTCGAACCGAACACTGATTTTGGTAATAAAATTCAATGATTTGCAAGCGTTGCTCGTTAGTAAGTCTATTCATGATGAAATGTCAAAGCATACTGAGCATCTTTCTCTTTGACACCATGTCTGAAATCCCACGTGATCTGTCAAATACTAATGCATGAAAATCCTAACCTCAAAAAAATCACCCTTTATGTATTGTTTGGTACCTTTTAGGCAGAATAGAGGCAGAGGAAAATGTGTGTTTTTAGTGTGTTTTATTTTTTATTTTTCAGCCACTAGTAACTTAACGATTGTTTAGCCGATTTTAAAGAAATATACCTTATATGAACGACAATGTTGTGACCAGTGACACTTGCGGTGTGGACGATTTCTCCGCCCGGCACGGGTTAGCTGTGCGCACCACACAGGCTGGAATATTGAGCTCCAATTTGTGTGGTGTTCATTGCTGTCCCGAGAAGCTTAGCTACGAGCTACCGGGCGCGTCTACAAGTTGCGGATAGTGGAATGCTCCATACGGTGTAGCTGCAACAGCAGTCGCGGACAATCAGCGGTATCGAGCGGAGTCTAAGTGACAGATCGGGCGGCACCGGCTCTTGCACAAATACTGAGTGCCTATTATGCTCGATATGACAAGGGGAGTTATTGGCTCCTTTTCATAACCAATGGCCTCTCTGTTCTCGCGGCGATCGGTCCTTTGGACCGGAACGAGCTTGCGGTCTGCGAGACAACCTGGGGTAAGTACGAGCACTACATGTCTCAGGTCACCATCAGCCTCATCCAATCTTCCACTCGGTGGTTAAAAGATTGGGATTATATGTCCTTAGTCTTCCAAGTATGGATTCAGGATCTGAGGGAATCCTTGATATCCAAGCATGCGCCATTGGTCGAGAAAGAATACCTTTCTTCTTGACTAAATCTTGTGCCGCGCCTGTCCAGATCTCACCATTCTTTTTTAAGGCGCAACGATATATTTGAATTGAGCGTTGATCCCCGAAGGCAATTAGTCTGTATCGGCCTCGATACCAGCCTGCATCGATACAAACTAGAGGAGTTTCAGGAAATTCCGCAAGAACATCGGAGTATACTGACGACAGATCATTGACTATCCCACTCCAATTATTCCCAGGTATGCAGCCCTGTTCTTCTCCCTTGTCGACAACCGCCATCACGAAACTGTCCCTAGCGACATTAGCAAAGGTTATTGGATCCATCTTACTATTGTTCGCCCTAATTTTGTTAGACATGGAATGCCCTCCAGGTGATTGCAGCCTCTTGGCTGACTGCGGTGCAGTTTCCGAATCTAGACGTGGGGTAGCTTGTGCAGCGAATTCGCGAGCCCAATTTAGGTAATCTCTTTCCCTATTAGTGAGAGTCTTAGGATCATTCGCACCAAGCCTCTCAATAAACCTGAGAGCGATGAGCCTTCTATAATTCCAACCTCTTAAAGAGCGTGTTGGTTTGCCGGGGAAAGCCGATAGCCAAGGCAAATTATAGGCATGCGAAGTTAGAATAGGTTCGGTCTTGTCCTTAAGACTCTAACCAGGTGTCTTCGTCAAAAGGCCCTGTTGACTAGTCATCTGTCGGCAAGTGGACCCTGAGCAGCCGCTCCACCAGAAATAACAGAGACATTTTTGTGCTCTCAAAATTTGGCAGCATATGTCAAGGTATTATTTTATTTTTCTTTACAGCATGCAGATCTGCCGAAAAATTAAAAAAAATCAAATTTACAGCAAAAAGAAAAATAATAATAAAAGAAAGTTACATATATTGGAAGCTAAGACTGCCAAAACCCTATATACGTGTATTACGCCATAGTTTCCTACACGGGAAAGGAAATAATGCATATTTAGAAAATATAAACGACCAAACTGCATGCCATGGAGAGCAGAGTTCTGCTTGCGGCATGTTCTTAGATATTGATCATTTATCTATATTCACAAGCGCCACCAACCAGTCTATGTGCGAAGTTCAAATTCTTTGTTTATATATGTTTCTGCCCAAAACCAGGGTTGCCCTAACAGCTAACCTCAATAATTTTTAAATATTTGAAAAAAATATTGAGATTTCATTGCAGGATATTGTCCGGCTTTAAACCATTGTTTAATGCTTTCTATTCCAAGAATAGCATAGCAAAAAACATTAAAAAAAGCGCAAACAGACAAAGCAAACGAAAGGCACGTCCCATGTGCTGTTTTGTGTATAGGCAGAGATACCTAGACCACATGCGACGTGCCTTTCGTTTGGTTTGCCTGTTTGCGCTTCCTTTTTTATATGTTTTTCGCTATGCTATTCTTCGAATAGAAAGCATTAAACAAGTAAAAGCGTGCTAAGTTCGGCCGGGCCAAATCTTATATACCCTCCACCATGGATCGTATTTGTCGAGTTCTTTTCCCGATATCTCTTTTTAGGCAAGCATATGATAAAAGGAAAGAATTGCTATGATATTGGAGCTATAATATCAAGTTATCGTCCGATTTGGACCATAATTGAACTGAATGTTGTAGACCATAGTAAAAGTCGTTGTGTAAAATTGCGCCCTTTAGGGGCTCAAGAAAAAAAATAGGGAGATCGGTTTATATGGAGCTGTATCAGGCTATAGACCGATTCAGACCATATTGCACACGTTAGGTGGAGGTCATGAGAAAATTCGTTATACAAAGTTTCAGCCAAATCGGATAATAATGGCTAACTTTAGAGGCCGAAGAAGTCAAAATCCGAGATCGGTTTATATGGCAGCTATATCAGGTTATGGACCAATAAAAACAATATTAGGCACAGTTATTGGAAGTGAGAACAAAACACTTCTTGCAAAATTTCAGCCAAATCGGATAAAAATTCCGCTCTCTAGTGGCTCAAGAAGTTAAGATACAAGAACGGTTTCAGCCAAATCGGATAAGAATTGCGGCCTCTAGTAACTCAAGAAGTCAAGATCCAAGATCGGTTTATATGGCAGCTATAACAAAACATGGACCGATATGGCCCATTTACAATCCCAACCGACCTACACCAATAAGTAGTATTCGTGCAAAATTCCAAGCGGCTAGCTTTACTCCTTCGAAAGTTAGCATGCTTTCGACAGACGGACGGACATGGCTAGATCGACTTAAAACGACATGACGATCAAAAATATATATATACTTTATGGGGTCTCAGAGGAATATTTCGAGGAGTTGCAAACATAATGACCAAATTAGTATAACCCCATCCTATGGTGGAGGGTATAACAATGGTCTAAAACCGGACGATATCCTGCAATGAAATCTCAGTAAGATTTTAAGACCGAAAAAGAAAACGCAAACAGAGATTTGAAAAAAGTTTCATGGTGAATCAAACAACATCGTCTATGACATGATTATATTTCTTACAGATTGCTGGATGGCGAGCATTTCACTATCAAAGGAGACTTAAGAGGCAAAGGAAACTTTATAAAGTCCAGTGACAATGGGTAAAAGATAACATTTTTCTTCCATCTCTGAATACAAATAATTTGAAAATATATTTGTAGGTCCTGGATAATAACCGGCCTATATGAAAATGGATTTCAAATATTCTGTTTGGATATCTAAACCGTTTCAATTTATTATCATTATTATTTCAATATACTTTATTATTGATTAAAATCTGTAATGTATGATTAAATAATTAACTATTTACAATAACGTTTCTTAAATATAATAATAATAATATATACTTTGCGCTTATACACACGATTTTTTGTATTTTACCAAACATAAAAACGATGTCTAATATACAATTAAGATGAACCAATTAAAAAATTTATAAAAATTAAAGGGTAGAAGAATTATGAAGAATTTAGATGTAAATAGCCAAGAGGTTTCAAATGTGGAAAGTGTTTCTTATACAATTGCATGATGACGTTTAGGCCAATAAAAAACGGCTGAAATGTAACGCTTACTTATTTACATATATGTGTACCCCAGCATGCGTTAATTTTGACAAACACATTTTCCCCGTACGTTCTGTTAGTTAAAGAGTTTTGCAAATGTATTGTGTACCTATTTTGTTTCAGAATTTCTCTTGGTTTGAAATACAAATTTAATCTATAATACCGACAGACATCTAGGACAATGTGATGTTTTTTAATTGAATGAATAATTGAATGTAATGAAAAACCTTTGTTAGCGAGATGGAGTTAATAATATCAGCTAATAAATTAGATGAAGAATGTAAACAACGTTTCCTTCCTCTCTCTCTCTCTCTCTCTCTCCCTCTCTCTCTCTCCATATATATTGTAATTTTGCGAAAAAACTTCGTGGTGTTTAAGATAAAATTAATTAAATGAAAAAATATAAATAAATAAAAACAAGGACATGTATTTGTAACAATTCGGTTTCGAACTAAAATTTGTAGAAATGTTTAGCTCCGAAAAACTATTGGTTCTCATGCCAGAGCAGTAAGACCAGAACTAGAGGTTATGTCTAACATTAAAGATTTTCTACTTTTCATCTATACAGTATTTTAATCATAATTGTTATAAACTCATCACATCATAATTTTCTAAAAATTTGTATCGCATGCATTCATTATTACAAAACAACAACGATAATATTGCGTGCTGCATTTGTTTACAATCAATGTGGGTCTTAATACCAAGCCAGCCATTCAATCGCCATATAACTTGCAAAGAAGTCAAAAGTAAGTTCGATATGATAGAAAAGCGCTCGCCGCGTATAATTTTGACGCAGGAGCGTAACTCGATTTGGAGCTGTTGCATTTTGAAATATTATCGCCAGTATGCTTTCCAAATTAATTGAATAGAACTGTGTTTGGGTCTTCATTGTCCATTTGCTTGACATGCCTCAGTACATCCTTCTTCGTTATAACTCCCAACAAACGCCTAAAATGCGAGAGAAGAATTGTTGGCATTAAAAATCGCGATTACACCCAACAAGAAGAGGATGCATTTTAAACAACTGGTGGTTTGGGTTTCGTAGGACTTAAGTACAATAACAAGAAATATTTGAACTTTGTTTGCAAAATTCATTATAATAACAATTCAAATGGATTAGGTCAAGAAAGTTTGCTAGAACCGTTGACAATTGAAATACCCTTCTTACCCGTTATGTGTTACAAGTGTTTGCCTCAATCCTAACTTTCGGAACATATCAACTACAGTTTCCATGGGTGTTTGATCCGTTACTGTAATTGGCGCCATATCGAGAATCTTTTTCATTTTCACCGGTGGTGGTCCCAGGTTTTGTGCAGGTGCGGTCGACGTAAACAATACTATAGAGTGTCCGCTTATTCCTTCGACAAAACGCTTCGCATTACCTAAAACATGAAACAATGTGAATGTTCCCGATGAGACTAGGTTTTTACGTCATCGCTCACCCAAAGCTAAATTGAGATCCCTGCGCAATACAAAACCCACGAGGTATTGATTTTCTCGGGAAACGACCACTGGATATCCATTGTGTTCAGTTTCCTTCAGTAGAGTCTCAATGTCGTCAACAGTCATAGAATCTTGTGTAATGACGTTAAGTGTTTCATTGCGCCTGGAAAATTAAGAGTATCAATATGAAGATTTATGTGCACAAGCGATCATTGCTTAATATTTATTACTTTGGTTGCATTACATCTGCTGCCAGGGTAGTATGGGCAAATTCTTCTTTACTATCTAGGAAGGGGTAACCATTAAGGGCAATATGTGCGTCATAAATACCCTTAAAAATAAAATGGTATATTGATAGCTTTGCAGCTTTGACTTAGTGTTTTTTCCCCCTCTCACCTGTCTTCCCAGAGCATCACCGACCCACTTTGAAGCCATAGCAGCAGCCATCAATGGTACAATATAGCCAACACCGCCGGTCAGTTCGAACATTATCACAACCAAGGATACCGTCATGCGTGTCACACCGCCCAAAGTTGCAGCAGCACCCACAATAGCATATAAGCCCGGGGTTATCAGATTGTTTCCCGTGACACACTCTCCGGTAAAGAACCAAACATTTGGATAACTATATGCGAATTGTTCTACGGCTAATTTTAAAGTACCATTAGTATATATTGAATGAAACGAAAAAAGTGCAGCACCCACCAATGCCCACAATTCTCCCCATGATGGCTCCAAGCAGTAGTGAAGGTATAAAAAGACCCGCCGGAACTTTCATACCGAATGTAAAAACTGTTAATGCAAGCTTTAAGAAAAATGTCAAAATGAGCAAACCAATTGCACGATAGACTCCAGGGCCCAATTGAGTGACCTCTATCGAAGAAGATGTTCCACTTGTTATATTCATGCGCGTGTAATCACTGAAAATTGAGACATTTTACCATTTCAAAGCACCTCAATGACAAACTTAAAAAAACTTACCATAGAGGGTTCGATACATCTCCTGCAGAGCACTGGCTGAAGAGCAAATAAATAAGTTCATTCATATTCATGCGAGTAAATGGGTTTGGATAACATATAATGCCGGTGACAAGAGTGACGACCAACACTTCCATGACGGGATATTGTCCCAATTTGCTGAATTTTCTGAAACGACACCACCACAAGTTGGCTTTGATGAAAAGTGTCCCAATGACACCCTAAAAATATTCGAATGCGAAACATTATTTATTTATAGAAATGTAGTACTGGGCGTTTTCATACCCCCATGATACCTAAAAATACAAATGGTATCAATTCGAAGAAAATCCAAGGTTGTTTATACTCCACGAAAAATAGCACGGAGTGTTCATTGCCAAATGGTGTCAGAGATCTTAGGACAAAAGCGGCTATTAATGCACAAAAGAACGAACGCCACAGAGTCTTTAGTGGAAAATAATAGGAAACTTCTTCCAAGGAAAACAAAACACCGCCGATCGGAGCTCCGAAAGCCACTGAAACGCCCGCTGCAGCTGCGGCCGATAAGATTTCTCTCTTTTTTGCTTCATTTCGTCCGTACTTTGGAAACAAATGGGAAAATATATTGCCAATGCAGCTAGCAATATGTACCATCGGGCCTTCTTTTCCCAGTGTTAAGCCAGCAGACACAGACAGCATTAGACCCACCGACTTAATAAGCAACGTCCATTTACCCAAGTATCCTCTTATAATGAAACCAGATAAAATAGTTTTTATTTCTGGAATACCGGAACCACAGGCGTACGGTGCAAACATCCGCACAAGGGAAGCACTCAGAGCAGCAAATAACAATGCCCATAGAACATACCAAATGTAGGATATTATATATGCTCCCGTACCCTCACGACTTAAGCCAAAAATCTGGGGCCATGTCTTCCACTAAATAACAAAAACTTCGTTGTTAGGATTTTATTTCGATGCACTGAGCTATTCACAAAACTCACCGTTGAGCAGTTGCCTTCCTCGAAGACCGACTGTTTGGTAGGCCAACAACATTGTTCACGATTAAACCAAAAAGCTTGTGGACAAATTCCATGCTTCAAATCTGACATCCAACTAGCTCCAATATCCACCATACCGGCAACACATCCTGCCGCGATTCCCACTAACAAAACACACAGCCATCCCGACCATGCATCATGGGCTCCTTTGACCAAATCCCACAACGAGTCTTGACGTTTCTTCACAATATAACGATGTCGCATACGATCTCTTGCAATGTCACGTTGCCAGTCTATCGTATGAAAATCATCGTACTGTCCAATCCCCGGTATATCTTCATGAGGTTCTGAAATTGTAATTAAGTATGACAAAATTTAATTTAGTTTCTAAAGTGGGCGTTAAAAACAATTTGAAGTAGCATATCATACCTGAGGATCCGTAAAATGATAAACCAGCTAAAACAGAGAAACATAGAACAAACAACTAGTTAAATGCGACTTATTTGTATCCATTGAGAAATAGTTTGTAAAGGATGATTTTTTTGAGGTTAGGATTTTCATGCATTAGTATTTGACAGATCACGTGGGATTTCAGACATGGTGTCAAAGAGAAAGATGCTCAGTATGCTTTGACATTTTACCATGAATAGACTTACTAACGAGCAACGCTTGCAAATCATTGAATTTTATTACCAAAATCAGTGTTCGGTTCGAAATGTGTTCAAATTTTGACAAATTTTGTTCAGCGATGAGGCTCATTTCTGGTTGAATGGCTACGTAAATAAGCAAAATTGCCGCATTTGGAGTGAAGAGCAACCAGAAGCCGTTCAAGAACTGCCCATGCATCCCGAAAAATGCACTGTTTGGTGTGGTTTGTACGCTGGTGGAATCATTGGACCGTATTTTTTCAAAGATGCTGTTGGACGCAACGTTACGGTGAATGAACACATTTCGAACCGAACACTGATTTTGGTAATAAAATTCAATGATTTGCAAGCGTTGCTCGTTAGTAAGTCTATTCATGATGAAATGTCAAAGCATACTGAGCATCTTTCTCTTTGACACCATGTCTGAAATCCCACGTGATCTGTCAAATACTAATGCATGAAAATCCTAACTTCAAAAAAATCACCCTTTACAACTGTGTGCATCAACACAGATTAAGAGGTGATCGGAGCCAAATTTGAAGATCAGTTGACAAGGGTTCACACTATTTCAATATTCGTCTAAAGCAATGAAGACCAAAGGTAATATTCATTCCTAATTCCAATACGTTTGTACATTGATTTCAACGTAAAATGGACAGTTTTATGGCTACCTTTCTTCCTTTTACATGTTATAACAACAACAAATATGCTAACGAAACAACGTACGTAATGTGTGAGAACTTAAGTTAAAAAATATCATATTATCATATGTAAGCGCTTGGGATGGCTGACGAGGTGGGCCTCCAGTCGGTGAAACTTCTTTCGGTCTGTATGTCGGCTTTTCGTTCATATTAATCTCTTTCTACCAGCTTTCGTATCTCTGTTACCTCTTATTTTATTTATTTCTAAGATGAAAACATTGGACCCGAGGTTTTCGGTTAAAGCGGTTGCCAGGCATGTGTCCTTTAACCTAACCTAACTTAACCTAAATGCCCGGCCGACACGGGATACGTCTATTCCGCAGAAAGAAAAAGGAAATGGAAAGGCGTGAGTGTGACCGAATGGAGATGTACAGGAGTCAGAATGAAGTCCGGAAATTTTACCAAAGAATTAAACATCAAACCGATGGCTTTAATACAGGCATATCCTTCTACAGAGCCAAAGAAGGAAATCTGTTAACTGACACTGATAACATGCTGAGGATATGGAAAAACATTTTATCCAACTGCTAGTGTCCGACGTTGGGGGGCGAAGAGGATACCGCAGAACCAATCAATTATAATGGTATAGAATGTTTGCCTCCTAGTTAGAATGAAGTCCAGGTAGCAGTGACCCGACTAAATAACAACAAGGCAGCAGGAGCCGACGGATTACCCGCTCAACTATTTAAGACCGGAGGCGACACGCTGATAAGGCGAATGCATCAGCTTATCTGCGCAATCTGGCTAGAAGAACGCATACCCAATGATTGGAACCTCAGCATACCCGATGATTGGAACCTCAGTATCTCTCCGAATCATTTAATACCAAACGAGGTTTCAGACAAGGAGACAGCCTATCGTGTGATCTCTTTAATATCCTGCTGGAGAAGGTTATACGAGATGCAGATGTTAATAGATATGGCACACTAATCACAAGAGAAAACATGCTACTCGCCTATGCCGACGACATCGACATTATAGGTCGGTCACCGGAAGTAGTAACTCCAGCCTTTAAAAGATCCGAAGGAGAGTCAATCAAAATGGGTTTGGCAGTAAATGGAGATAAGGCGAAATGGATGGTTTCAACTCTCAAAAAGCCTTGCACAACCGAGCTGATAAAGAAAATGGAGAAAGTTTGGAACTTTATCTACCTCGGCACCGCCGTAACCGAAACGAATGGCACCAGTTTTGAGATAAAGCGAAGAATAATATTGGCAAACAGATGCTACTTTGGACTAAGTAAGCAATTCAGAAACAAGGCCACCTCTCGACAGACGAAGATTCCACTATACACTGATTACAGACACTGATACTACCCGTGCTAAGATATGTTACTGAAGCACGGGTACTTGTGAAAGCAGATGAGGCAGTCCTTGGAGTATTTAAGAGAAAGATTCTTCGTAAAATATATGGACCAGTTTGCGTTAATGGAGAATATAGGCGACCTATGAACCACGAGTTGTATGAGGTGTATGACGACGATAGCATAGTTACACACATCAAAATACAACGGCTGCGTTGGATAGTTCATGTTGTGAGAATGGATGAAGAAGCTCCAGCAAAGAAGTCTTTTGAATGCAAACACTGTGGTACACGCAAACCGGGAATAACAAAAGCCCGATGGAAATATCAAGTGGTGGGAGACACCTCGAAACTTGGTGTCCGAGATTTTAGAATGAGTGCATTAGATCGATGCGCTAGGGACGCTATTCTACGTTCGGCTAGTGGAACAAATGTTCTGTCATAGCCAATTGCAGCTAAAATAAAGTAATATTTATGTGTTTTCTAGGTTTCACTTTGACTTTCATACTTTTGTTAACACGGATGTAAAATGTCAAAATTTCACGAATTTTCGATCATATATTAACCACAAGGAATTAATTTTGCCATTTTGTGTATGTGATAATAGATACTAACAATTTGTTTCGAAGATAAACCCGGAACACACCAGAATAAGAAATTTTTAAAGGGAAATGTCAACTCACCCGATAATTTAAATACCGTTAAGTAGAGTCTACATTAGAGATTATTGTTGTTTAATAAAACGAATTTTCCAAAAGTAAAGGGATTTCCAAAAGGGACTTGACAACTTGAGTGCAATTTGAGACTAATCATCGAACTGTCACTGTACTTGTATTTAACTGTATTTAATAAACTCTCATTTTTTTCATGGAAAAGTACACGAACGAACAACCTCGGCAAATCATAAAGATTAACTAGCGAAATTCGGAGTCGATGACCGCTACTTTAAGAGCGTTAACTCAAATTTTGACAACCCGAGTAAAAAAAATTTATATGGTCAGATCCAATTATATCTAATGGATCTCATTGTATCAAAGTAGATCTAATTGGACACAATCTGATACAATTTGGTACAATTGTATCTCGAATTTGTCCCAAATATAAAAAGATCAAATTATATATAATTGGATCTTAAATAAAAAAATTGCTGTTGTTTTTTTTACACCCACCATCATAGGATGGGGTTTACTAATCTAGTCATTCCGTTTGTAACACCTCGAAATATTCGTCTAATTCGCAAATTTTGTCCGATTTGGCTGAAATTTTGCATGAGGTGTTGTTACGACTTCCAACAACTGTGTCAAATACGGTCCATATCAGTCTATAACCTGATATAGCTCTCATGTAAACCGGTCTCTCGATCATCCTTGTTCGCTTCCTAGAAGCTTTAATTTTTGCTGGTTTGAGAGAAGTTTGGTATGTAGAATAAAATTACACCCTTCCACTAAATTTATTTCGTATAAATTTTAAGCAAAATTCATGGTAGTGGGTTCGGCCCGGCCGAACTTAGCACGCTTTTACTTTTTTTGCTTGTTTTTGTTTTTTACATTTATTAAACTCTTATTTTTTACCATTTTTCAATATTACTGCTATCTTTACTTTTTGTCGCCAATGGAGTTTGAACATGGGTCCCCTCGTTTGCTAGTCAGGTGGGTTACCAACTCAGCCAACTACTTGTTTATAATGTGCGGGGCTAAAGGTAAACAAATACAATTGGTCTATTTTTAGAACAAACAGCATGTGTTTTGCTCCTTATTTTTGCCTACTCTTGGAAAGTAGTTATGAATTTGAGTTTACTCTTACTCTTTGTATTTGGGTTGCACTCACACACATATCATTAATGTGTAGAGTATTGAGCCCATAAAAGGAGCATTTTTCGATGAAATAGACCCCTACATCTTTTTGTTGAATGTGGTCCAGATCGGACCATATTTGGATAAAGATGCCATATAGACCGATCTCCCGAAATAGAATATTGACCCCATAAAAGGAGCTTTTTTCATCAAATTTTTCATTTTGGAACAGTGAGTTTTAGTAGACCTCTACACTCCCTAGTCGAATGTGGTCCAGGTCGAACCACATTTGGATATAGCCGTCATAAAGACCGATCTCCCGACATAGAGTATTAAGCCCATAAAAGCACCATTTTTCATCCGATTTCGATGAAATTTGAAATAGTGAATGAAACGTCCGGCGCTGGGACACTTTATGGGCAACATCTGTTTTTCCTTTTGAATCACGTAATGAATTTTTAGCAAACAACGTCCATGGAAAAAAAACTTTGGACGAGAAACAATGAACAACCTTAAATTGGCGGAATGTACAAATGTAATTGAAAATATTTTACATTCTGTAACCATATTACATTTAGAAAATAAACTTCATATATCACATATTAACTCTCATATATCACATATTAACAATTGTTAACAATCACATATTGTTAAAATTAAAAAAAATAATACAAAATATCTAACGTTTTGTTAGTAAAATGCCTAATGCCTAAAAATTTAAAATAAAATTGAAGCATTTCTAGTTTTAAACACTGAAAGGACAAAATTTGTAGAGCAAGATATACATATATATTGCCCAAGATATAATTATATCTAAGGCCAGATATAATTATATCTAAGGCCAGATATAATTATATCCAAGACCGGATATAATTATATATAGCAGATATAATTATATCTGGTTATATAATATAATTGGATACGGCAGATCCATTTGGATCTAATTAGATCCAACAATATCTCATCTGAGATATATTTGGATCTGACCATATCATTTTTTTACTCGGAAATCTCATTTTTGGCTTAATGAAATCCATATGTGGATCATACTCCATCTACGACGATGCCAATCGTCATTTAACCGTGAATGGACAACGCTACCTCACCATTCTCACTGATTATTTTTGACCTGAATTGGGAGGGTGCAAGGCACAGAGCACGCATAACAATGTTAGCTCATGTTATCTCAAGAAATGGCCCAGTCGATTGGCCCTCGTTCGTGCGATTCGACGCCTCTAGACTATTTTCTTTGAGGCTACGTCAGGTCATTGGTTTATGCCAATAAGCCGAAGTCGTTGGAAGAGCTAACATGGAAATAGGGACGTTTCGGTTGAAATATGTGGACGAGTCATCGAAAATTGGGTCCAACGTATTGACAGATGCAAACGTGCCCGCGGTTGCCATATAAACGAAGTCAAGGTCATTCAAAAATGTTTTGGTTGTACTTCAAGCTGATAATAAATACCTCAAATGTTTTGGGTTTTATTAAAAAAAAAAAACAATTATATAAAGTACATCTCATGAATCGGTTGTGTGATCACATTAAATTAGCGCTTAGAATTAGTTAATTTTTCGATATAAATTTAGAATTTCTCAATATTGATTTAGAGTTTTAGTACCTGGTATAATCGAGTTTACTGCCCCAAACTAAGCACCAAAATGTCGGCTGAGATCTACAGATTACAACTAAAACAATTTCAGCTGTAAAAACTTGCAGAATAATGAGAGACATCATTTATACTAAGTTAACCTCCGCTATTATGAGTAGTTTTATGGGCTACATATAAGTTGCATGCCAATCTATACATCTCAAAAAACAACAAAATAGTTGTGAGCTGCAGAAGTTTGCAGATGAGTGTGTGGCATCATTTATACTAAGTTGACACAAACTTTGAATGTCTCAATATGCATGCAAAATTTTAGTACTTAGTACAGGCAAGTTTACTGACAAACTATACTTCAAAATGCCAGTTGAGAAACGCAACTAAATAGATTACAGCTGCAGAAGCTTGCAGCACATATAAGATGGAAAAGAAATATTATAGAATTGTGAGCATTTATACTTTGCAGAAACTTTATTTTTTTAATTACATGCGTTTGTCCAATTTTGATTTTGTTCTCCATACTTTCTATATGTATTATTTTGTTTCTTCAGTCTTTCTTGTGGATTCTGTGCCCATATCGGACAAAAATTTATATAGGAGCTATATCTAAATCTGAACCGATTTAGTTCAAAATGAGCACACTTTAAGAAGATAGCGACAGTATAGTCTGATCAAAATTTCTTTTAAATGGGAATATAATTTTGGATTCTGTTCCCACATCGGACAAAACTA
This sequence comes from Stomoxys calcitrans, assembly GCF_963082655.1. Taxonomy (NCBI): domain Eukaryota; kingdom Metazoa; phylum Arthropoda; class Insecta; order Diptera; family Muscidae; genus Stomoxys; species Stomoxys calcitrans. The sequence goes on along the minus strand of NC_081552.1, from coordinate 144,390,792 downwards.
TATACCGGGCGCGTCCACAGGTTGGAGTGGCTGCAACTGCAGTCGCGGACAATCAGCGGTATCGAGTGGAGAGTCTCAGTCAGAGGACGGGTGGCACCGGCTCTTGCTTAAATACTGAGTGACTATGGTGCTCAATACGACAAGGCGAAATATTGGCTACAACAACAATACAATACCTGCCAATACCTTTCATTCTTGATATTTAGAACATGTTATTGGCGATTTCAGCTAGTATGTCTTTATTTATAAATTAATAATAATGAGGTGGTGTGGTGCTAAAGCGAGGACGTCGAGTATGAACATCCTTAGGAACAGTAAAATGGCCAAAAGGGCAATAACAACCAGGACCTTATGGCCGGGCCATAACGAAGTAAGGGAGAATGAAAGGGCAGACGATTTGATGGTGAAGGCCAGAGGATTGCCGTCAATAAACTTGGTTAAAGGCGTGGGCGACGAACGGGCATGTAACACTGTGGAACGGCGAAACAGTCGGTAGAACGGCGAAAATCCTATGGGGTGATCTGGATCGTCAGAGGACGAGACTATTACTCAAAGGAAGTAAGAAGGAGGTCAATATAGCTTTTGGTGCCATAATGGGATACATAAGACAACAAACTCACTTATGCAAAATCTGTGCGGCAAGTTATAGCATGTGTAGAGCATGTAGGGAAGATAATGATACGTTGGAGCATTTCCTATATCATTGCCCGGCTTTCGTCGCTAACAGACACCGGTACTTAGGTGGGGACACGATACCAGACATGAACCAACTTAGGGGAGTGGTATGGAAAAAATTAAGGATTTTGTGAGTAGCACGGAGTTTCTATATTGAAAAGTATGCTAAGTTCAATTTAATGTTGTATATACATAATTCAAACTCAATATTTCGCCAATTTTAATCAGATCTCAGTTGGTAATTCAAATTCCTTCAGAGTTTATCTGGATTATGTTATGATACAAATTTATATTAAAAGCCATTTTCGCGCAAAACCATTAAAATATTGTATTATGAACTGCTGTATTCGTTATACTATAAATAAAACAAAAAATCGCTTATGGGAGTTGTTGTTTTCGCAAATTTAAATACCTTCTTTGGGATGGATATTTCTTTATCGCGTAAATGTTCCCAAACAACGCAGGTGCCTTAGAAATTCTTGTTGTGTTTTTTTTTGTACTCGTCAGCCATTTGTGTCTTGCTCTAATTATTTAGGTCAAGTCGTAGGCAAAGCTGCTAATGGGTTACCAATAAACAAAGTTACGTTCTATAATGCTACGTTTATGGCTTACGTTTGATATGTTGAAGCGAAACGTCACACGGTTACAATAAAAGAAAAACTTCGTGATAAAAGTGTTTTGTTTGTCGTAAAAAAGTCTCAAACGTTTTTTTTTGCGTGTGTGGGTTTTGTTGCCACATAGACGAAAACACCATTTTATATATTTTAAATTTTGTCCATGGAACAAACTCATACTAAAAATTTCAGGCCGAACATCAATGTTTACTATTTTTACCCACTCATCCCATACAAGCGCCACCACTGTGCGGCGGGTTCGTTGTTTTTGTTTAGGCAATGACAACAATGATATGCATATTTTCTGCAGATTTTTCTGATTCTACGAAAATCTTTCGCACTTGGATGAATTTATATGAGAATTGAAAAATGATGTGGCAGTCCAGCGAACAATTTTACCACTTTTTGAAAACATTTTGATTTAAAACCAAATGTTGATTTTATTATTGACAAATAAATAAAATCACCCACGGTTGACAACTAATGAATAAGTTGGACAACCATTGGTTTGGTAGTTATCCCTGCGGTAACTGCCGACCAAAAGCAAATGATCTATTTGTTCTGTATTCTTTAAATTTCACATATGTGGCTGGCGATTAATATGTTAATTTCAAAATTTAACAATTATTTGTAAATATATTTAACAAACATGAAAACAAATAATAAACAACAAATACAAGCAGACACTGAAGTGATGGCACACATACAATTCCCCCTCCCTAGCACAAACGAATTTATCGGTGAATGCTGGCGTACGAAATAAGCTACACAGTGAACTCTTACAAATTCGAACTTTCCAATAATCAGAATACGTGATCATTTTTGTAGTCATTATGAATGTGCAATTATGTTTTTTAATCGCTAAAAAATAGGAATGGAAACATTTATACATATTTAAACGTATTAAGAACGGTTGTACAAATGTTCTGTTGACACTTTTGAGTTTGTTCAATCCACTTCCAGAAATCAACTGATGGTTGATACTTTTGTGGTAAGTTGTTGTTGTAGTAGTGTGTTGTACACTGAGGTGGCAGCCCTTGCCGATGAAGGACTCCATCAGGCCAATCCGGTACGTACAACCGTACCAAATACTACTTATTAGTTTAGGTCGGTTGAGATTGCAAATGACCCAAATCGGTCCATGTTTTTATATAGCAGCCATATAAACCGGTATTGGGTCTTGACTTCTTGAGCTTCTGGAAAGCGCAATTATTATTCGATTTGGCTGAAATTTTGCACGTGGTGTTTTGGTAGGACTTCCAACAATTGTAATGAGTAAGGTTCAAATCGGTAACCAGGTATAGCTGCCGATCTACCGTTTAGAAATCTGATGGCGCAACTTTAATCCGATTTGGCTGAAATTTTGCATGTGTTGTTTTGGTATGACTTTCAACAACTTTGTCTAGTGTGGTTTAAATCAGTCCATAACCTGATATGCTGCCATATAAACCGATCTCCCCATAAGATTTCTTGAGCCTCTAATCGGTGCAGTATATGCCGTTTTGGTATGACAGTCGGCCCGACCGAACTTAGCACGCTTTTAGCAACTTTCTTTCTTGGCTGGAGAGGAAGAAAATATAATTAAGCGGCGTTTAAATCGGAGAAGCAATTCGCCAACCGTTGTTTTTGCTACTCCGCCATTTGGCACTTCTCATGCAGTCATCTGGACAAATTATAAATTAAGTGTTAACATTTGGTTGGGTGGGAGTGATTAGTATTTCAGGTAAAATTGTTTTGTGCAATTTAACCTGGGATTTTGTAACGTTGTAGATAGAAAAATCTTTAAAAGATTATCTAGATCTATATATCCCAGATAGATGTGATAACAACTGAGCTCATAGTCATCCCGCCACAGCACCACACGTGTTGGAACTCTCAGTTCCGATTTGTGTGGTGTTCACCGTCATGACGAGAAGCATAGCTGAGAGCTACCGGGCTCGTCCACAGGTTGCGGATAGTGGGATGCCCTATATACGGAGTAGCTCCAATTGCAGTCGCGGACAATCAGCGGTATAGAGTGGAGAATCTCAGTGAGAGACCGATATGAAGCTTTGCGATGATAGCCACCCCAATATACAAATGTTTATTTATCTATTTTCTCAATCCCATGGCAGCCGGTTGTACGCACCGGATTGACCCGATGGAACCCTCATCGGCAAGGGCTGCCGCCTCAGTGTACGTGTTTCTCCTTTTTCGTCATGGGAGAGGCACATCCCGGAGTGCCTTCTCCGCACGTTTCTGGTCCGTCCCGGGATTGAAAAGAACCCCGGACCCTGGTTTTGTTCGGTTTGCCAGAACCGCCTTCATCATCGGTTGGTGTCGGTGAGGTGTAACCGGTGCATGGAGTGGGTACATTTCCGATCTTGCTCTGGCCTCACTTCACTACGGAAGTATAGTCATACTGGCTATGTCGCAAGGTGCTGTGCGAACATAGCCAGCAGTGGGTCACAAGCGTCGTCGTCGTCGCCTTCTGCGTCCTCGTCATCGGACTATGTGACCGCCCGACCTCTCCCGTACGGCAATTTTTGCAACGACAGCACCCTAGCCCTACTATTGCCAGGCCAGTGCCGGGAAGTGTATCGTTCTTGCAGTTAAACTGCAACGGACTGCGTGGCAGGATCGATGAGATCGTAGACTGAAGTCGGAAGAGCATATCGGTCGCAGCGATCCAGGAGACAAAGCTGACCAACACCTGCAGCTTGCACAGTTGTCACGGTTACAATGTGCTACGTAAGGATCGCTCAAGGAATGGAGGTGGGGGATTGGCCTTCGTAATACACCATTCCGCGCAATATAGACCTATCTTGCCTGCGCATAGCGCTAGTGACCCCTACATGGAATGCATGGGGATGGCAGTAAAGTCCGGTACTGCCGAGATAGAGCTATATAACGTGTACATACCGTCGGTTGGTAGCTGTGTCCCGATTAATGGCCAGGCTTACAACCCCGATATAAGTGGATTGTTATCTGGCCATAATCGTCTGGTTCTAGGGGACTTTAATGCGCATCACATTTCAGATTGAAAGCTCCACGTTTTGCACGGTGAATGAGGATGCCCCCACTAGGATTACGAGGAGGTGCAGCAGCTCGCCAGACATCTTCATTGCATCCCCTGATCTTCTGAGTGACGTATCCTGGCAAGCCGTCATCTCTTAGGGGTCAGACCTCCTCCCCATAATTCTCACCATCGACCGACCACCCGACTTCATAACCTCTGAACGCCGGACGATTATCAATCATAACAAGGCCGATTGAACTGGCTTCAGAGAGTATACCAATCGCCGCTTCAGTGAACTGAACATTGATGTTGAAGAATCTGGATTCACCTGGAGTTGAGTACCTTACCACTGTCCTCAACCTGTCATTGAACACTCTTATAGTTCCCGATGTCTGGAAAATGGGCAGAGTGATCCCGCTACTAAAGCCTGGAAAAGACCCGAGTTTGGGGGAGTCGTACAGACCGATCTCCCTTCTCTCACCAGTGGCAAAGACGCTTGAGGCATTACTCCTCCCGAGCCTCGTAGGAGAGTTTCCGTTCGCCGAACATTAACATGGATTTCGAAAACTGCACAACAACAGCTTTGCATGCCATCACCGCACACATTTGCCGCGACTTCAATCAGCCCAGGCCATGTGATAGGACGGTCCTCGTGGCACTGGACCTATCGAAGGCATTCAACAAGGTCAGCCATGCCAAATTATTTGAGGACATCGCTAACACGTCCCTCCAGCCAGGTCTGAAACGTTGGGTCGCGAATTATCTGTGTGGCCGCCAGTCATTTGTGGAATTTAGGTATAAGAAGTCGAAACACCGTAGAGTGAAACAGGGAGTTCCCCAAGGTGGGGTGATATCTCCGGCTCTGTTTAACCTCTACCTATCCTCCATCCCACCCCCTCAAGACGGCATAGAGATCGTATCATATGCGGACGATTGTACGATCATGGCATCAGGCCCCCCACCCATTGATGACATCTGCGATAGGTTGAACGTCTATCTCAACGAACTTGCCTCATATTTCGCTGCAAGAAATCTGAAGATATCCGCCACCAAATATTCAGCCACATTGTTCACTACAAATACGCGTGAGGTGAATACTGAGCTGACTGTGGTGGTCGATGGAGAAATGATTCCGACCATCAAGTGTCCCAAAATACTTGGCGTCACATTTGAGAGCTCTTTCACATTCTCCCCACAAACCACAGCAATCTGCGATAAAGTCAAAAGTAGAAACAAGGTCCTCAAGTCACTTGCTGGCAGCACTTGGGGTGCAGACAAAGAAACCTTGTTGATCACGTACGAAGCAATTGGCCGGTCTGTGGTAAGTTATGCAGCGCCAGTGTGGTATCTTCAACTTTGTGACACGCAGTGGAATAATATTCAGATCTGTCAGAATGCCGCCCTCCGAACTGCAACGGGCTGTCTCCTCAGTTCTCATGTAAGCAATACCTTTTGTCTAAGCAATACCTTTTGGGCTATTATCGCAGAGACCATCCAAATCATCATCTTGTGGATAGATATCCACCGCACAGAAGCCTTAAGGTAGATTTACATGATCTAGAGCGTGAGGTTCAGCGCTACAAGAGAGAACCTGTAGATCGAGCGGCATATCAAGCAGGTCTAAACAACATTCATGCAGACACGATGGCAGATGCGGTAAACGGCTACCGGGTGAATGTTGTCCTTGCAGAACGACCGCAAACCAGAGTAGTTCTGGCTCAGTTACGTTCCGGCAGATGCAGCCGCCTCAATTCCTACAGAGCTAGGATTGATGCCGACGTCCAAGATGTATGTCCCAATTGTAACCAGGGACCGCACGATACACGTCACCTGTTTAACTGCCCGGCCAGACCCACTCGACTCAGACCCAGATCCCTGTGGACGCACCCCATCTTAGTCGAAGAGTTCCTGAGTCTCGACACTCAACAGAATCAAGCAGACGAAAGATAGAACACAATAAACTGCTACAACAACAACAAGCTAAGCTATTAGATAACACAAAATTTTGAGTTCGGATTTTATAAATTAGAAATTTCGATTAACATAGAAAATTATATTGCGCTTAAAGTTTTTAAAATTGTTTTCAGTTTTTAATTCCACAGGAAGTTGATTAAATATCTTAAGGCCATTATCAAATATTAAGTTTTGACAAAAATTAGATCTATGGAGTTGTAATCTAAAATCGTGTAAATTGCGTAAATTGTATGGTTCTACATCAGTTAAATGATTTTGAACATATTTTGGTAACATGCCATTTTTGGCTTTAAACATGAAAATTAATGCTTTCATTGACAGCAACTTATGACATCCACTGCAAGTTTCTAGCATCCATTCTACTACATCTTAAAATACATTTCATGGCACGATTTTGTAATTTTTGGAGTCGTTACTTCATTGTATTGCTTCCTAAGAAAAGTAATGTTGAACAGTATTCAAAGTGAGGCTTTTTATTGTATTGTAAATTCGAATTGAAGTTTTCTTTGATATACAATATTATTTCTTGTTCTTCCCAGGAAAGCCACCTTTTTTGCTATTTTTTACATAGAAATTCAAAGTGTTTGTCAAATTTCAAATGCTTATTGACGATAATGCCAAGATACTTTATCTCCTCCACTTTCTTTATAATTGAATTTTCAATTATAATATTGGGTTGCCCAAAAAGTAATTGCGGATTTTTTAAAAGAAAGTAAATGCATTTTTAATAAAAATTAGAATGAACTTTAATCAAATATACTTTTTTTACACTTTTTTTCTAAAGCAAGCTAAAAGTAACAGCTGATAACTGACAGAAGAAAGAATGCAATTACAGAGTCACAAGCTGTGAAAAAATTTGTCAACGCCGACTATATGAAAAATCCGCAAGTACTTTTTGGACAACCCAATATTTTCCGTTGCGTTTCCGTTTATAACCATTGCCTTAGTTTTAGTTGTATTCAGTTTCATTTTATTTAGTTTCACATATTTTGCCACATTTTCCAGTTCTTCGTTTAGTTTGACAATGCAAATGTTTGGATCTTCACCAGTTAGGGCATCATCCGCAAACATACATGTCTTTGCCTCGGTCAATGTTTTTTGCAAATCGTTTATGTATATTAGAATTAAAAAAAGTAATGTTCCCAATACAGGGGGCACTCCCGTGTTAACAATGGCTGGTATAGATATGAAATTACCACATTTAGTTTATTGTTTTCTATTTTCTTGATAGCTTTGAAACCAATTTAGCTCTTTTCCTTCAACGCCGTATATGTTAAGCTTTTTAATCAATATTTTCCTATCGATTTTTTCGAAGGCTCGTTTCAAAGCTAGAAAAACAGCAACTACACACTTTTTCTTTCCGACATCCGTCTTCCATTGTTCAACTACAAAATTTAACAGGGATTCAGAGCTATGTTTTTCTCTAAATCCAGATTGCGTCTCATTTAAAAGATTGTTGATTTCAAAATATTCGTTCAATTGATGATGCACAATTTTCTCTATGATTTTACTTATTGTTGATAGTGTGTTGACTGGTCAAATTTCTTGAGGGTCTTTGGAATTTTAAACTTGTTGAATTGGTATAATTATTGATTCTTTTAGACATTCTGGGAATACTCCCTCATTCATTGATGATTCTATTACTCTGTGTAGATGATTTCCAATTATATCATAATTTTCTAATATAATTTTTACTGATAGAAAATCCTAGTCTTTTTTATTATTCATGGTTTTGAGTATATTTTTCAATGATACGATATCTGGTATATCACATTTAAATTTGGTGGAAGGGCTCGTTTGAATAAAGTTCTGAAACGTTTTAGCTGGTACGTTGTCTACTATTTGCTTTATACTATCTATGAAGAAGTTGTTGAGTACATTTGAAATTTCTTGTTCACGCTTATAATATTTTCCCTCAAAATAAATTTCCTTAATTTTTGATATATCTTTTTTTAGAATGAGTTCTTTTATGGCTCTCTACATATTTTTTTGGACGGAACAATGTGTAATTTTATTATTAATGTACTTACTTTTTGAATATTAGTTTTATATATTTAAATTTCTGTAACGCTTGTATTCTTGCCCATTTACATTGTTGTTTAACCATATAGCTCTTTGATATAAATTTATTTTTATGGTTTTCATCGCCAGTGTACTGTAATTATACCATTGTGCTGTTTTTCTTTTAGCTTTAGCGCCTTCTTTTTTTATCATTGTTGTAGTAGCGTCTGTTAAGGTTTCAACCAATGCTAAACTTATTTCTTGGCAACTTTGATCCGGAAAAATGTTATTTATATTGCTATATAAGAGATTGTTACGATACAAATTGTGATTATAACTTAAGAATTGTATTATTTTTGGTTCTGATTGATCAAGCGCCGTCCTTACTGGAATTTCAATCTCTATTGATTCATGATCACTTATTTTCATTTTGCGGTTAGTTTTAGCAGATACATCATTAATATTTGAAACTACGTAGTCAATTAACGTGCAAGAGGTTTTCGTCAATTGTCATTTAAAATTGCCTCCAATTTAATTTTGTGAATATTGTTATCCAGTTGATATTAAAGTCGCCCACAATCAATACTTTTTCTTCAGCACCGAAGTTCTCAATCTTTGACTCAAAAAAATCAGTGAATATCGTTTCAGCTAAATTCTGCCTCTGTGGTGATCTGTAGACGCCGACTAATGTATATGCTTCATTCATATATTTCATCTGTATTTTTAACCACCATATCCAACTGTCCGTTACAACATTCTCGATTACTTCATATTGCCATTTATACAAAAGCAAACACCACCAATATGTCTAGATGTGCTATTGCATCTTAAAATAAAATAGTTATGTAGCTCCACTTCATTATTTCGGTCAGATGGGTTTCTGACAAACAAATACAATGACAGAGCACTTGAAGCTCATCCAAATTCGTCGTTAAACTACAAATGTTCAAATAGAGTCCATTTAAAACATTTGGTTGCTAAAAAACTATATTCTCAGCTTTCAAACAATTTTTCCTCTGCAAAATCGGACAATTTGCACTTCTACAATCATGTTTTGTATCCTCATCACGCAGGTTTAGTCTCTCTTTAGCTTTTTTACAATTGATGCAATTATCTTCAGTTTTACAGTCTTTATATGCATGTCCACTTTCACTGCATTTGGCACATATCTGCTCATTATTTTTGCAATACTTACATAATGGAATCCCCAACATTTGAAAGATCTTAAGGCGGTGCAATTTTCATACACAGGACATAATTCCCATTCAATGTTAAGTTTGCTCGTCCTCATTTCTTTTTACCCTTTACCATCAATCTCAATTATTGCATTAAAAACTGTCGGATTTTTAAATGACTTATTAACTTTAACGCATTCAATATAATCACAATCAATATTATTTTGTTTTTTGATCGCTGCAATAATAGCACTTTTTTCAGTCTCTTCATTCATACCAGGAATCAACAATCTAGGTCTTCTCATCTTTGAACACTATAATCATTCCCCATCTTATCCTTGATCTCGTTCACAAAATATTTTTGTCATTATCATTTTCGCATCTTATGGCAATCTTTTCATCATTACGCTGGTTACAATCACCAACAACTGTGATATAGATCCTAATTTATTGAATAATTATTGTATTTTGATGCATGTAACTATGCTATCGTCGTCATACAGCTCATACTGCTCGTGGTTCATACGTCGCATATATTCTCCGTTAAAGCAAACTAGTCCATATATTTTACGAAGAATCTTTCTCTCAAATACTCCAAACACTGCCTCATCCGCCTTCCCAAGTACCCATACTTCAGAATCATATAACAGCACGGGTAGTATCAGTCTCTGTAATCAGTGTATAGTGGAATCTTCGTCTGTCGAGAGGTGGACTTGTTTCTAAACTGCTTACTTAGTCCAAAGTAGCATCTGTTTGCCAGTATTATTCTTCGCTTAGTCTTAAAACTGGTGTCGTTCGTTTCGGTGCCAAGGTAGGTAAAGTTACTGATTTACCATTTTCTTTATCTGCTCGGTTGTGCAAGGCTTTTTGGGAGATAAAACCATCCTTTTCGTCTTATCCCCATTTACCTCCAGACCCATTTTCACTGACTGTCTTTCGATTCTTTCAAAGGCTTCAGTTACTACTGACCGACATATGATATCGATGTCGTCGGCATAGGCGAGTAGCATGTGTTCTCTTGTGATTAGTGTGCCATATCTATTCACATCTGCATGTCGTATAATCTTCTCCAGCAGGATATTAAACAGATCACTCGATAGGCTGTCTCGTTGTCTGAAACCTCGTTTGGTATTAAATGGTTCGGAGAGATTCTTTCCTATTATTACTAAGGAACGCGTTTCAGCAAGTGTAATCCTGCAGAGCCTTATTAATTTTGCAGGGATACCAAACTCAGATATGGCTTGAAATACCTTTGAACGTTAAGGAGTATCGAAGGCAGCTTTGTTGTCAACAAAGAGATGTTAGGTGTGGATTTGTCCTTCTCGGGTCTTTTCCAGGATTTGGCGCAGGGTGAATATCTGGTCTAGGGTGGATTTACCAGGTCTAAAACCGCATTGATAGGGCCCAATTATCTCATTGACTTTAGGTTTTAATCTTTCACACAGTACGCTCGAGGAGTATCTCGTGTGCGATGGGGAGGAGACTTATTCCTCTGTAGTTGGCACATTCCGTCTTGTCTCCTTTCTTGTGTACGGGACATAGTATGCCGAGGTTCCAATCATCGGGTATGCGTTCTTCTAGCCAGGTTGCGCAGATAAGCTGATGCATTCGCCTTATCAGCGTGTAGCCTGCGGTCTTAAATATTGGGTTGCCCAAAAAGTAATTGCGGATTTTTTAAAAGAAAGTAAATGCATTTTTAATAAAACTTAGAAAGAACTTTAATCAAATATACTTTTTTACACTTTTTTTTCTAAAGCAAGCTAAAAGTAACAGCTGGTAACTGACAGAAGAAAGAATGCAATTACAGAGTCACAAGCTGTGAAAAAATTTGTCAACGCCGACTATATGAAAAATCCGCAATTATTTTTTGGGCAACCCAATAGTTCAGCGGACAACCCGTTGCCTTGTTGTTCTTTAGTCGGGTCACTGCTACTTGGACCTCATTGTGACTAGGAGGTAAACATTCTATACCATCATCAGGGATTGGTTCTGAGGTATCCTCTTCGCCGCCTTTGTGAATATTTTTATGTTGAAATCTGGTGCTACTAACTACCATGTTTTTTGCCGTCGCGAAATCTATCAGCCTCAACCCATTACTGGACGTTATCACGTGGAGGCTAACTTTCCGACTGTTGGACCAAAAATGTCTTCCTTCCCTATTTTCGCATTAAAATCTCCCAGAACGATTTTGATATCATGGGCGGGGCAAGAGGGAGAATATGATCTCTCTCTAGGTGCTCGTAGAAAAAATCCTTGGTCTGCTCGTCTTTGTCTTCCGTCGGGGCATGGGCACAAATAAGGCTGAAGTTGAAGAATTTGGCTTTTATGTGGATTGTGGCAAGCCTCTCATCCACCGGAGTAAAGCTGGAGACAAGGTGTTTCAGTCTCCGACTAACCACAAATCCACAGCAAAATGCATGTTTGGTGTTGTAGTGAAGCCGTTCTCAGTCCATCGCACTTCCTGTAAGGCGGTAATATCTGCCTTGTACTTCTCTAATACATCCGCCAGCGCGTATACTGCACCTTCTCTATAAAGAGTGCGGACATTCCAGGTGCAGATCCGCAAATCATGGTCCTTTTTTCGTTTGAGTTGGTCGTCAACGTTGGGGGGGTCCGTTTTAACTATTCCTTTGTTTCTGATAGTAGTTCTCAGTTTTCCGGGGGCGGGTTACTGGCGCAGCGCGCCAACCGCATGAGTTTTGTGGGATTGCACATGTATCCCTCGTTGTGGCGAGCCGCTTTTTACTAGATCCGACGCTCGCCGCCAGCCGCCCCTAACCTGGGAACAGACGCTGATGTTGGCCATTGGTTATTTAAAGGCGCCAATAACTCGCCTTGTCATCTCGAGTATCATTGACACTCAGTATTTAATTAAGAGCCAGTGCCACCTGACTCCTCACTGAGACTCTCATCTCGAAATCTCCATTATAACCGCTTTTTCAAAGACCTTCGAAATAATTATAAGGATTCAACTTGTTGTTGTTATAGTCAGATTTTCATGTGGAGGTAGCAATCCTCGTCATGCTCCTGTAGGTGAGCAAGCTCGTTCCGGTCCAGACCGATCACCGCGGGAACAGAATGGCCAGTATTTGTGCAAGAGCCGGTGCCACCCGACCTCTCACTGCGACTCTGCGCTCGATACCGCTGATTGTCCACGACTGCCATATGGAGCATTCCACTATTCGCAACCTGTGGACGCGTCCGGTAGCTCGCAGCTAAGCTTTTCGTCAAAGCAGTGAACACCACACAGTTCGAATCTCAATGTTCCAGCCTGTGTGGTGCCCACAGTTATCCCGTGCCGGAAGGAATCAACTTTTAGATCATCTTAATCGTTACTTGCTAACCGACGATTGCAATCGGGTTTTAGAAAATATACCACAGTACTACATCTCTTATGATCTCGCTTAATGATGACATTAGGCGTGCTGTTGACAAAGACAATCCGTGCATACTTGCCGCACTTGACCTCACCAAACCTTTTGATTTCGTAGACCATAGCGTGCTTTTTTTTAAACTCTATAACAATTTCAACTTGTCATTTACGTCTTGTAGACTTCTTATGTCCTTTTTGTAAAATCGCTCGCTGTATGTAGTCTGTCATGATTGAATGTTAATTCTGTTCCTACTGGTGTACTCCAAGGTTCCGTCTTGGGCCCAAATTTTGTATGCTATATATTAATAGCGTAGAATAAAACGTAGCATTTGACATTTCAAACAAAATAATATTATTAACAATAAAGACATGGATGTGGATCATACCTTAATAGGCACAACATGCATCTCTCAAGGGCAGGGCGGAGGAGACGGTCCTCCACAAAGTAGTGGTACGAGAAGTCGAGACGTCTCTCCAACTGAAGGAATAGGCGATAGCGGCCTAACTAAATATTGAAGGGATATTTAACAACGTGGAATAGAGTCGATAGTCATCGCCACATCTGAAGACATGCTACGTGGCAGGATTATCATCGCGGACTTCTGAGATAGTGTGTTCAGAAGAGTGACAAAAGAAAAGGGTTTCTTGCCGATTCTCTGGAAACTAGTGATAAACAAAATCCTGTTGGATCTCCACGGGGCACAACATGCATCCCTCAAGGGCAGGGCGGAGGAGACGGCCTTCCACAAAGTAGTGGTACGAGAAGTCGAGACGTCTCTCCAACTAAAGGAATAGGCGATAGCGTCCTTCCTAAATATTAAAGGGATATTTAACAACGTGGAAACAGAGTCGATAGTCATCGCCACATCGGAAGATAGTCATCGCCACATCATCGCGGACTTCGGAGATAGTGTGTTCAGAAGTGTGACACAAGGAAGGGGTTTCTCGCCGATTCTCTGGAAACTAGTGATAAACAAAATCCTGTTGGATCTCCACGGGGATGGCGTGAAAATGATCGCATATGTGGACGACGCACAGTGGGAGAAAATCGAAAAACATTAGTAAAAAAATATGCCGTGTGAGAACCAGTAGAGATATCTCTTTGAAATTTGACATCGTGTCCCTAGGCTGTCCGCACGTCTCTTGGCAGTCCCCTAAAATTGATAAACTCGGCATTTCGCAAAAATTGTTCGTGCTGCCAAATCTTCATTTGCGGTCCGATTTTCAAAATTCTTTTTTGCTGGATAGTGCTCAAAAACAAACACAAACACAAATTAGAGTAAAAAATTTTTGAAATTTAAATGAATCTTCATTAAATCCTATCTATTAAATATTTTGCCAAATTAAAGGGGTTCGCTTAATTTCTACAAAACAATGAAAATGCTTGTTGAGATTAAAAATAAAAAAAATATACTGAAAAACAGTTCGAAACACGACCTCCAAATTACGCCTTTCGTTGTATACCTACGTACATACAAATTTTATTATTTGATTTTATTTGCAAATTCTTCTAGATAGGAACGGAAAAGTTCGAATTATTAGAGTCTACTGTGTATAATTTGTAAATCATATTTTGTAAACAAATACTGGAACATGCTTATACTAACATCACGTGCAATATTTTGGATATGTGTTAATTTTCTTTTATCTTACCATCCAATGAATCTCCGAAAGCACTATGTGTTGGCACATGTTGATGTGAACGCTGCTGCTGGTGACTACCGCTATTTAATTGTTGATGACGATAATCTCCTCGTTCTCTTTCCATGTCGGAATTATCAGCGGTACTTGTGCGACTGTATGTATTAAAATGATTCGCTACGTCACCTGGGCTGGATCGCGGAGTGATGTCAATCATTTCATCATCTTCTTCTGGCGTAGTTAAGGACGTCGTTGCTGCACTGCCTGATTGAGCTGCTAAAGGATGGTCTGGATTATTCGCGTCGCTTCCCGTTTGACCGTTCGCCTGAAAAGAGAATCGCAAAGTATATATTTGATTTTTAGCAACTACTAAATTATAAATAACAAATAAGACGTTGAAAACGATATGCAAAACGTTTATAAAAAAATGTTTGGAAACTATGTATTCCCCAATTTGAAAATGGCATCCTCATTATGGCGGCATATTTGATGATAACTTTAAAAAATTTTCCGGTAGCTAGAACAAACGCCTAAAACAAAGTTCTGAGGTCAGAGCAATTCGGAATTCTTAAGAAAAAAATCTTTAATTCTTGCGAGATTGCGAAGGGCATATCTAAATTCCAAAACTGAAATGTTTTGAGGTCAACGTCGAAAATTTATTTTCCGATGATCCAAGGGATTTTTCAGTTAGTTCCACATTCGTGATTACACTATACAACAGCCAATCTGGGATGTGGGAGATTTCAAGCCACGGTGATGGTATTAGGTTAGTAGATCAAACCTTGGTGTTTTTGAGTTCTAAGACTAAACTTTATTTGGGGACTTTTTTATATGTATATATACCCTCCAGCATAGGATGGGGGTATACTAAGACCCCATAAAGTATATATATTCATGATCGTCATGACATTTTAAGTGTAAGATAAATGAAGATTTAGAAGCTGTTCATATATGGGCTTTGGAAAATTACCTCCACGTAAATCCACAAAAATCGAAATGAATACTAATTTTCAACTGCACACGAAATATCCAATGAGAAGAGAGAATATTAATACATACAGCTCGTAGAAAAGGCAAAAAATCTTGGCATTATAATAAGCAAATCTCTCACTTGGACTGATCACAACATTGGGGTGTCTGCAAAAATTGTTATGAGGTATGATGACAACACTGTATCACACACAGACATTTACACCAAAGCCTGTTCTGTTATATGGAAGTGACATTTTTAGTGGTTGCGATTCTAGAGGTGCAGGTTAAATAGGTGGAGGTTAAACAGTGCCGGAGATATCACCCCGCCTTGGAGAAATCCCTGTTTCATTCTACGGTGCTTTGGCTTCTCATTCCTAAATTCCACAAATGACTGGTGACCACACAGATAATTCGCGACACAGCGTTGCAGGCCTGGCTAGATGGAGGTGTTGGCGACGTTCTCAAATAGCTTGGCATGGCTGACCATGTCAAATTCCTTCGATAGATCCAGTGCGACGAGGACCGTCCTATCACATAGCTGATTGAAGCCACCGCAAATCCATGCTGTTGCTCGGCGAATGGAAATTCTCCTTCGAAGCCCGGGAGGAGTAGTGCCTCAAGCGTCTTGGCCACTGATGAGAGAAGGGAGATCGGTCTGTACGACTCCCCCAAACTCGGGTTCTTTCAAGGCTTCAGTAGCGGGATCACTCTGCCCATTTTCCAAACATCGGGAACTATAAGAGTGTTCAAAAACAGGTTGAGGACAGTAGTAAGGTACTCAACTCCAGGTAGATCCAGATTCTTCAGCATCAGTGCGGAGATTCCGGCGGGGCCCAACGCCTTGGATGATTTGGCGCCACGTATGACATTCGTAATCTACGGGCCGCACTTGGGGTATTCGAGTGGCTGGTATAAAGCGAGCGGCTGTTGCGTTAATGATGTCTCAAAATTTCCTTTCGGTAACTCTCACATTTGAGGGGGATGTCGGTTTACTGAAGCTGCGATTGGTGTACTCTCTGAAGCCAGCCCAGTCGGCCTTCTTCTGATTGATAAACGTTCGGCGCTCAGAGATTATGAAGTCGGTTTGTCGGTCGATTATGGGAAGGTGGTCTGATCCCTGACTGCTATCACTAGCGCCAGGCGCAGGAGAGATGTGTCTATACTGCACGGAATGGTGCATCACGAAGACTAATCCCACCTCTATTCCTTAAGCGATCCTAACGTAGCATTGTATCCGTGACAACTGTGCAAGCTGCAGGTGTTGGTGGGCTTTGTATCCCTGGTCGCTGCAAAAAAATATGTTCTTCCGACTCATAAAATCCATAATCTCGTCGAACATGCCTCGGAGACCGTTGCAATTCAATTGCAAAAATGATACACTTCCCGGTCGGGGGTCACAAAGTCCGGCGACAAAGACGCGGAATGCGCCATACGGAGTAGCTACAACTGCAGTCACGGACAATCAGAGCTATCGAGTGGAGAGTTTCAGTGAGAGGCCGGGTGGTACCGGCTCTTGGTTAAATACTGAATGCCTATGAAGCTCGATACGACAAGGCGAGTTATTGGCGACTTTAAATAACCAATGGCCATCATGTTCCCGCGGCGATCGGTTGTATAGATCGAAACTAACTTGCTCACCTATTAGAGCTCGACGAAGATCGCCACCTCCACATGCATATGTGACTAAAACAACAACAAGGACGCGGAAGGCTACGACGACGATGAAATATTTCAAAAAGGGGCAAATAAAGTTGCATTCGTTGAAAAAAAGTAGCATAACTTTTCTAAAAAGGTGGCACACTCTACATAGGTGTAAAGTTCGGCTAAGCCGATTCGTATATGCCCTGCACTATGTACTCCAAGTGCTCTGGACGATTTCTCTCAATCTGGAGACCATGCCATGATTTTTGAGGCCATAGTAGTACATCATATAGACAATTTCAACCAAATTAAATAAGGATTTGGTCTCCAGCAGATCAAGACTTAAACCGTCCTCTAGCCGCTCAAGAAGTCAAGACCCCAGATCAGTTTATGTGACACCTATATCACATAATACACGTAATGCTAAATTTCAGCTAAATCGGATAAGAATTGTGCCCTCTACTGACTCAAGAAGTCAAGATCCCAGATCGGACCGATATAGCCTTTCACAATCCCAACCGATTTACACAATAGAAGTATTACAATAAGAAGTATATATTTCAAGCGGCTAGCTTTACTCCTTCGAGCGTTAGCGTACTTTCGACGGACAAACGGACATTCTTAGATCGACTTAGAAATGTCATGACGATCAAGAATATATATACTTTATGGGGTCTTGGACGAATATTTCGAGGACGAACAGCAAAAAAATTTCTAAACGAATTTCTTTTTCAACCATACTCGACAAGAATGTGAATTGCCAATTTGCATCAAGGTACGGAGAGCAAGCCTTTTAAATATCAATGATTGCAAAATCTCGAGCGGCCTTACTCGTGTTTCGAGATATTGACGGGTGAACTGAAGACGTTAAGCACACTCAGAACGATCGACATAGTATACACACGATCACTATTTCGATAAGTTACATGCTGAATGATGAAGAGGTGTCGCCAGCAATGGTGTGGGGAGTATCACCGCTGGATAAACTTCAGATGCTCACGTTAAGATTTGAACGACGCACCACGGTTATTTAAGTGAAAACACACAATAACGAAATAATTTTTGAAAAGTGGCACAGAGAAGTGGAAAAGTGGCCCAAAAACCCAAAAAGTATGGTATTAAATAGCACAATAAAAAAGTGGCACACAAGCGTCATCGTCGAAAAAAGTGTCAAATTTGATGCTAAAGTGGCACAACGGTAACGCTGCTTGTGACCCACTGCTGTCTATGTTCGCACAGCACCTTGCAACATATTCAGTGTGAATATACTCCCGAAATGAAGTAAGGCCAGAGCAAGATCGGAAAAGTACCCTCTCCATGCATCGGTTACACCTCACTGACACCGACCGGTGGTGGAGGAGGCAAACCGAACACAACCAAGGTCCGGGGTTCTTTTTAATCTTGACACGGACCAGAAGCGTGCGGAGAGGCGGAAGCCGTTGCCGATGAAGATTCCATCGGGTCAATCCGGCGTTGTGCGCGAAAAAAGAATAAAATAAATCAAATCAAAAACAAGTGTTTTGTTTTGTCTCGCAACAACTATGTCAAGTATGGTCTAAAACGGTTAATAACCTGATATAGACATATAGAACGATGTCCCAATTATATTTTTAATCCTCTAGAGGGCGCAATTCTTATCCGATTTGGCTGAAATTTTGTACAACGGCTTCTCCTCTAATACAGCTCCTATATAAACCGATCTCCCGATTTTACTTCGTGAGCCCCTAAAGAGCGCAATTCTTAAACGAATTAGGTGAAATTTTACAGAATGACTTCTACTATGGTCTTCAACATTCAATTCATCTATGCTCTGAATTTGACCATAACTTGAAATAGCTCCAATAGCTTAGCAATTCTTATCCATTATCCTTTGTTTGCCCGGCACGGCCGAACTAAGCACGCTTCTACTTGTAATACGAACCTATTACGAAAAAATTAAAAGATTTTCAGGAGTAGGTTCAAAATCGACTCCAAAGACTCAACAGCTGCGGTGATGGCATTACACCGTAGCATGTTGTCCGCCCCTCCTATAGGTGTGGGTGCCTTGGCACCCGTAGTCGAGAGTAATGCTTGAAGCGCACAACCAGTCCTCAGACTAATTAATGAGGAAGAGACGGATAACGCAGAGGGAAACACAGTTCGTCCCCAGCGTTTGAGTAAACGAGGTGTTTCCGATTTAGATTAAGACATCGACAGTGTCAAGGAAACAGTCATCGTAGCCGAATCGAGAGATGAGAACAGTGGAATGACGGCAGAAGTGAGCGAGGGATTCGCTAAACCCACGAGAAGACCAAGAAAGCAATCCAGGGCACGACGAAGGTGACAGAGGAGTATGCACCGGCAGCGCAATCGGGCGAATGCTGGAAGGGATAGAACTGACATTCCGCGCACTTCCACCAAAGCTGGGAAGAGAACCAGATCTCCCGAACAGCATAACGCTGTTAAAATGCTGAAAAAGAAATAGAGCTCCCCGCTTTCAACTATTCTGGGTAGACCAAGCGCGAAGTAAGCGCGCACGCTCCTGAGTCTTCATGGAGGACTGTGACATCCAAATTGACGACACAGTCATGACGGAAAGGTAAGATAGTCGCTAAAAAAAAGGTAAGGAGTCGCCCTCTTACGCCAGAGTGGCAAGGTCGAGTTAAGGTCGTGGGCGACGAATGTGCATGTGACCCTGTGGAATAGCGAAACAATCGGTAACACGGCGAAAATCATATAGAGAGATCCACATCGTGAGAGGACGAGACTATTACTGAAAAGAAGTAAGAAAGAGGTCCGTATAGCTTTTAGTATAATAACGGAACACAGGACTACGAGCTCACTTATGCAAAATCGGTACGGCAGGTGATAGCATGTGTAAAGCATGCGGGGAAGATGATGAGACGTTGGAGCATTTCCTATTTCATATCCCGGCTTTTGCGGCTAACAGATACAGGAAATTTAAAAAATTTCTGTATATGACAGCTATACCAATCTCCAAATGCGTACTTTTTATCCGATTTGGCTGAAATTTAGACTGTCTAGACCAACTACAACCGAATATGGTCCAGATCGGTCTAACTTTAGGTGTCAGTCCCATAAAAACGTACCCCCATTTTTGGTATTTTTGCTCTGGAACCCACATTGTGTTCCAATTTTTCTAAAATTCGGCGTGCGACATTTTCTCGACATGGAAAAAATATGTTCCATCCCATGGACGAATTGATCAATATTTTGTTGAAGCTTTCACACAAGAGTACATTTCAAAAATAGCGATTTTTACAACTAGTTTAGTGGAGTCTAAATTGAATTTAGAGTAGATAGAACTGCGAAATATTTTATACATCGCTTGAAAGGTATGGAAATTTCCTTTACTGTGGTGACGACTACAAAATATTTGGAAAATTCAACTTGTTGAAAAATTTACTTTTATGTTGCGGGTTACATAAAATCGGATGGAATAGAGACAAATATTTTCATGATTCTTTTGTGTTTTGTAGGTGCAATAAAGTTTGACTACCTGATAATCTAAATTTTTTAGTATTTTGGCTGCCATGAATTCATGTATGGCTAGGTAGGATATAACGGGACATGCCCTAAAATATTGGAAAATATTGAATCTTTAATTCAATTTCAAAAAAAGTGATAAAATCCCCGTGGAAATTTTTTCTAGTGTGAAACTTTTGAAATTTGGTAAAACAAATTGACAATTGATCTTGTTCAAATTTCACTTAAAATGCATCTACAAAATGCCCTCTTTACAAAAAAAGAAAATATTAAGGCATTTCAGCACGTTAAAAAAATAAAATTTTTTATATTTCTTGACTTCCAATCTGTATAACCTTTAACTGAATCATAAAATGCGGACACTTTTTGCGGTATAGTAATTGTAATCCAAATCCAGCATAAAAATGAAAATCAAGCCACAAATGCCTTCGTAAATTGCAAAAAAAAAAAAAATTGTAGACTGACACCCGCAAAGACAGCGATGGAGCTGACACGAAAACCACATAGATCCGCTATACGAAAAGAGTATGGGAATCAACCCATTTATCGTAGAATCAAGAAAAGGCTTTGACGTTCTATGTTCACACTGAACATATATATACAATTAATTATAATTAAGCTGGTCAAATCATGCAGTTGTGGAAACAATTTTTTTTGGGCCACCGTAGCGCAGAGGTTAGCATTTCCGCCTATGACGCTGAACACCTGGGTACGAGTCTCGGCTATAAAAAGGAGGCCCCTTATCATTGAGCTTAAACTTGAATCGGACTGCACTCATTGATATGTGAGAAGTTTGCCCCTGTTCCTGAGTGGAATGTTGATGGGCAAATTTTGCTAAATTTTTTTGCAATTTGCATTTATTTTGGGTTGCATTCATTAGACTGACAACAAAAAAAGCTTACGGAGTAGAGTATCTTTATTTCATTAAAAATAGTATACATTATACAAATTAAACCAATTTTGAATTTTTGAAAAAAGATGTACGGCTATGACAGTTTGTCGCCAACCTGTATTAATAATACATATGCTTTTGTTGAAATTCATAGGAATACTAAAAGTTTTTTTAATTATACTCATTTATTAAATATTGTCGACAGTTATAATTTCATCCTCGCACAATAAACGTTTTCACAAGAAGCGCAATCTGTATTCTTTCAGTAAAGGACAGATTCCCAGAAAGTGTTAAACGTTGCAACTTGTCTGCTTCTTCGAAGTGGGTATACCCCCAAACTTGAGCAGCATACGATTGTACGCTTCTAAAGACGGCCCTGAAAAGGTTCCACTTATGCTGAAGCTTAACAGAGTCCTTCTTTAAAAAATTTATCCAACTAATATTTATTGCAGCCTTTGCTTGCTCATTTCTATTCTGTATGTTCAATAGAAACTTCATTTGTGATATTAAAATAATGCCTCGTTAGTTGTATTGAGAACATATTTCAATTTCTTCTCCACGGTATGTCCACCTATCTTGCCCAGAATGTCTTCCACCTTTTTTGAATATCATAATTTTTGATTCGTCTGTTTTGACTATCAGATTCCATTTTGCACAGTTGTCCTCCAATTTAGATATCATTTTTTGCACTATGTATATGTCTTCTGCTAGAATAACTATGTCATCTGCATATAATAGTATTCTGATATTAGTATCATCAATATACAAACCCCCTTAAACCCCGTACAAATTCTTAGTTACGTTTCTCTGATATTGATCCTTAAGTGAGTCCCTCCACACTAATTTCGGTAGAAGTTCTATTTTTCGAGAGTTGATATTGTTGAAGTATATGTTTAACAAATTAATATCTACTTGTATCGTTCTTTGTTATTATGTTACTAGGCAATGATTTTATGTATTTGTATGTTCGAGAAATTATTTTTTCAAATTTCACTTCAATAAAACTTTTCAATCTAATAGGTTATGAGCCCAGCAAGCTCGAAGAAAATAAAATAATTATTGTGAAAATTTTTGAAGTCTGTGAAAAGAAAAAAAAAAAAAAAGAATATTGGAGAAATTAATTTTGTGAAAAAGAGGTATCAAGAAAAGAAAATTACAATGGAATTTTGCAAAAACATAAAGCTTTTTTGTAAAAATCACAACGATTTTTGTGTTCTTTTTCTTGAGCTTCTGTTACTCCTTCTTCCAAGGGTTCCGGCTTTGTAATTCTATGCTCAACCACATCCAGAGCTCCCTCGTAGAAATCTAGAAGATCCTTCACCTTCCGCTTCCAAATTGGCCAGTCCGACTCGACACATAACGAGTCGGACTGGCCAATTTGGAAGCGGAAGGTGAAGGATCTTCTAGATTTCTACGAGGGAGCTCTGGATGTGGTTGAGCATAGAATTACAAAGCCGGAACCCTTGGAAGAAGGAGTAACAGAAGCTCAAGAAAAAGAACACAAAAATCGTTGTGATTTTTACAAAAAAGCTAATAGCTATGCCAAGAGTCTGATCACAAACACAATTTCGGATGACATTTTCATGAAGGTAATGGATAAAGAGTCTGCATGTGATGTCTGGCAAGCGCTGCATCAGCAATTTGAAGCGACATCTAAAGATCAATTATTCAAGATGTGCACGGAGCTATTTTCTTTCGAATGGATGGCAGAAAGCGATGTTTCTACACATATATCCAAGCTCAAGAGCTTATGGAACGAAATCAATGCTGGTTTGGTAATAAAAGGAGAAAAAAAATTACCAGAATTGCTCCTGATATGCAAGATTTTACACATATTGCCAAAATCATTTGAAATGTTTAAATCCAGTTGGATGATGCTCACACGAGATGAAGATAAGTCGTTAGATGAACTTCTTATGCAACTTTGTTTATTTGAAAGAAATTTTAAGAAATCTGAAGACACGATTTCGGAGAAACAAGAAGCATTGGTTCTAAATGAGAAGCGGAAAAATAAGAATTTTGCAAATGGCAAGAAAGATGACATTTGTCACTATTGCAAGAAAAAGGGACATTGGATTAAAGACTGCAGAAAGTGGATAGCTGATGGAAAGCCAAGTAAGTCAAAACAATTGGATACATCGCACTCCAATGTTGCTCTTCATTCGGTGTCAAATGAAGTTAATTTGAGCACATCTGTCAGCGATTGGTGGGTTGATAATGGTGCAACAAGGCACGTAACAAATGCGAAGGAATTTTTTATTGACTACGAAGCATTCAAAGAACCACATTCAATACAAGCTGCTGGTAAAGAGACTTTAAGTGCAATGGGAAAAGGAACAATTCAAGTTTTATCAAAAGTAAACAATGCTGAGAAGACAGTGGAGTTGTATGATGTTTGGTATATTCCTGGTATATCAAGAAACCTTTTTTCTGTATTGGCTTCACATGACAGAAACCCCTCAAGTAAGTTTTATTCGACAATAAAAAAGTGCAAGCTAGATCTCAATGGAGAAACAATTTTATGTGGACACCGTGAGCCAAATGGAACTTTATACAGAATAGATTTTCGACCCGTGTCTGCAAATCAGTGTGTTTCATTCTCTGTAGAAATATCAAAACTGCAATTATACCATGAAAGATGGGGACATCAAGATAAACGGCATGTAAAGGAGAAATTAGAAAAGGAGATGGGAATTCGAGTAAAGAACAACAGTGAAATCTGTGAGCCTTGCGTTTTTGGTAAGTTGTCAAGATTACCATTTGGATGACGTGAGACTGCAAAAGCTCCAGGAGAATTAATATCGACAGATGTTTGCGGACCATTTCCCTCTTCATTTAGAGAATATAAATATCTTGTCGTTTATAAGGATGATTACACAAAATTTCGTTATGGATATGTTGTGAAGAACAAATCAGATGTGAAGGATACATTAATAAAAATGCTTGCACATGCCAGATCTCAAGGACACACAGTTAAAACATTGCTTAGTGATAATGGTGGTGAATTCAACAATGCAGAAGTGAAGAAAATTCTGGCAAAACATGGAGTAAGTCAACGGTTTACCGCTCCATATACACCTCAACAGAACGGTGGTGCTGAGAGAGAAAATAGAACCATTGTAGAGATGGCAAGAACATTCATGAACTCAAACAAGAATGTTGAATTTCCTTTGTCGTTATGGGCCGAATTTGTGAAATCAGCCATATATATTTTAAATCGAACGGGAAAATCGTCAGAAAAGGATAAAAGTCCATTTGAGCAATGGTGCGACAAGAAACCTAGAATTAAACACCTAAGAATTATTGGATCAAAATGCTATGTTCATGTTCCCAGTCAGCGTAGGAAGAAAATGGACAAGAAGGCAACAGTAGGTTATCTTGTTGGTTATGACGGCGATGAGAGATATCGTGTCTATATTAAAGAACAAAATATAGTAGAAATATCAAGAGATGTGATATTTTCCGAAGAAATAAATGGTTGTGCTAATGAAGAAGTTAAAGAAGATGAAGTTGTGGAAGAGCAAAACAACAAGAATTCCAATAATATCCAAGAAAAAAATGGGAAAGAAATATCAATACGCATCGATCCATATAATCACGAAGGTGAAGAACAAGATGAATACCAACAAGAATTAGTTAAAGAGAAAGCGGTGCAAGATGCCGAACCGCTAGAAAGCCACAACGAAAATCAAGATTCCACAAATGATATAGAGGATTTCGAAGAGCAAGATGCCGAACTCCAAGATGGCGACAACGAAAATCAAGATTCGACAAGTGATTTAGAAGACTTTGAAGGTTTTGAAGAAATCCAACGTAAAAAGCGTCGAAGAGATGAATTAGATGATACGTGCGATAATACTATTGTGAAACGCTTAAGAAATCGTACTGTAATTTTATCAAATTGTGTCAGCGATGAGATGGTGATGATGGCACATGATTTTGTTTGCCAAACCGAACCTCCATCAAGATATTTAGAAGCTGTTGAAAGTGAAGAGAGAATCAATTGGATACAAGCCATGAAATCAGAGATGAATTCATTGATTGAGAACAAAACTTGGGTACTCACGAATCTTCCTAATGGAGCAAAGGCACTTCCCTCGAAATGGGTATATTGTGTGAAGACAAAATCAGATGGCACCATTGAAAAGTACAAGGCAAGACTGGTTGTAAAAGGATTTAAACAAAAGGAAGGTGAAGATTATGATGAAACTTTCAGTCCAGTAGCAAGAATGTCTAGTATACGATCTGTCCTAAGTATTGCTGCAACTGAAAGACTACATTTGTCACAATTTGATGTGTCTACAGCCTTTTTATACGGTGAATTGAACGAGACCGTGTACATGGAACAGCCAGAAGGTTTTAACGATGGATCAAATAGAGTTTGTCTGTTAAAACGAAGTCTCTATGGTTTGAAGCAAGCACCCAGATGTTGGAACAAAAGAATGGGAGATTTCTTAAAGAAACATGGATTTAAGGCCAACTCTGTAGATAGCTGTTTGTTTATAAGAGAGAAAGATGGTAAAAAGTTAATCCTTGCTCTCTATGTCGATGATGGTTTAGTAGCTGCATCAGACAAAGAAGAACTTGAGCATTTTCTCAACAGTTTAAAATCAGAGTTCAAGATCGTTTCTAATGAAGTTTCATACTTTCTTGGTATAAAAATTGAAAACAGCAATGATCAAATTAGAATCTCTCAAAAGTCTTATGCCAAGAAAATTTTGGAAAAATTTAATTTGATCATTGCTGTTTTCAATTTTTATACCAAGAAAGTATGAAACTTCATTAGAAACGATCTTGAACTCTGATTTTAAACTGTTGAGAAAATGCTCAAGTTCTTCTTTGTCTGATGCAGCTACTAAACCATACACCAATGGAAAATACAGTCAAATGCATTTCAAAACCAGGGAAAGCACGAATCGAGTTTCCTTATAGACAAGCTGTAGGTGCTCTGATGTATTTGATGCTAGGAACAAGACCAGATTTGGCATATAGTGTCGGTTATCTATCAAGACACCTTGACAACTACACTTGTGAAGATATTCAAAAGCTCAAGTGAGTATTCAGATATATACAGCGGTCAAAAAAAGTATTCATCATTAGCAAAATTGATAATAAATTCACTTATTTTGGGTAATTGAAGAAAATTTAAAGTAAACAAATAATGCAGTTTTATGCAATAGTTTATTTTTCGTAATATGTTTTAAAATAAATTCAAAAAATAAATTTAATTAGCGCAAAAAATGCAATTTTATATAATAACACCATAAACAGAACAAAAAAAGTATTCATCATTGATGTGCTATCATCAAAGTCAAATTCAAATATTATTTGGGAATCCCCCTTTTCTGTTTTATTTAGTAAAGGAGGCTTTGCCCTTGACAGCAAATATTTAATTTCATTGAAAATATAGTTTTTGTCAAAATGGGTCGTAAGCAAAACGAGGTTTCTGATGAGGTAAAAGTTTTGATAATAAAACACCACAGGAATGGTTTAACTCAAAAAACTATCAGTGAAATATTAAATAGACCACGATCTACTATACAATCCATCATCAGAAAGTGGACAGAAACGAAAACTGTTGACAATAAACCAAGATCTGGTCGACCAAAAGCACTTTCAGTTGGAGATGTGCGTTGGCTAGTGCGGCAAGTTCAGAAAACTCCGAAGACAAATGCGACCATTCTTCGTAAAAACACTATGGAATATTTAGGGAAGGAAGTTACTACACAAACAATTCGAAATACACTCAAAAGGCATAGTTACAGAGGAAGAACTGCACGTAAGAAGCCCTTTATAAATAAAATAAACCGAGTGAACAGGCTAAACTTCGCAAAAATGTATGTAAAACAGCCCGAATCATTTTGGAAAACAGTCATTTTTGCAGACGAGAGCAAATTTAATCTTTTTGGGTGCGATGGAAAGGTCATAGTGTACAGAAAAGCAAATACAGAGCTTGAAGAACGAAACACAGTTGCTACTGTAAAACATGGTGGAGGTGGTTTAATGGTTTGGGGGTGTATGGCGGCTTCAGGAGCGGGAAATCTTGAAATTATTAATGGAGTAATGGATCATAAGTATTACATTGACATTTTAAAGAGGAATTTAAAAGATAGTGCTGTAAAACTTGGGCTTGGTAATAACTTTCAATATTATCAAGATAATGACCCCAAACATTCTGCTTTAAATACCAAGATGTGGATGCTGTATAACTGCCCCAAAGTCATTAAAACTCCTCCTCAAAGTCCCGACTTGAACCCAATTGAACATCTTTGGGAACATCTCGAACGCAAATTGAGAACGCGCAATTTTTCGAGCAAGAGTCAAATGCAACAGGTGATAATGGAGGAATGGACTAATATAGACCAAAATATAACCGCTAAATTAGTCCAATCGATGTCAAACCGTTTAAAAGAAGTTATAAGACGCGGTGGTCGAATAACAAAGTATTAATTTTTTTAAATTATGTTATTTATTTTTTTGTTTTTTTGCAATGATGAATACTTTTTTTGTTTAATTTTTTGTGTTCAGCTGTAAAATGGCCCTTTTTGTTCCAATAAATACTATTTTTTTCTTTAAAAACAATGAAATTGTGTACATATATATCACACAAGCACTACTGCATCATTAGTTTAATATGTTTTTATTCCAATTGTCTTTTGTAGACTTATTAAAAAAAAAACATTGAATGATGAATACTTTTTTTGACCGCTGTAGCTGGTTCCATAGATGTTGGAATAGCTTATAATAAAGAAGGACCCAAGCTATTAGAATGTTACAGCGATGCTGACTATGGTGGATGTGTCACTACAGGACGTTCTACAACAGGTGTTGTTGCAACTTATGCAGGTGGAGCTTTATCTTGGATGAGTCAACGACAACCAACAGTGTCAACTTCAACAACTGAAGCAGAAATTATAGCTGCAAGTGAAGCCGCAAAAGAAGTAATATGGCTTACACGACTTTTCAAGGACATAATAAATTATAAGGACATTCCAATTATAAATATAGACAATACAGCTGCGATTCGTCTATCAAAGAATCCAGAATTTCATAAACGAACAAAGCACATTGATCTAAAACACTTCTTCGTACGTGAAAAGGTAACAGAAGGTTTATTGTCAACGACTCAAGTTTCAACTGAAAATCAACTCGCAGATATGATGACCAAGCCTTTACCAAAGGGAAAGTGTTGAAGTATATGTTTAACAAATTAATATCTACTTGTATCGTTCTTTGTTATTATGTTACTAGGCAATGATTTTATGTATTTGTATGTTCGAGAAATTATTTTTTCAAATTTCACTTCAATAAAACTTTTCAATCTAATAGATATGCGATGCTGCGAAATCGGTATAGTTTTATCAACACACAAACTGTAGACATGATTGTGCAAGTTCTGAGACATCGCACAAAAATCATTTACAGATTTGCCTACAGCGCTAAAAAATGAGTAGTTTCTGACCTCATCACCGTTTAAAATTAAAAGGTTTTGTTCGTTACAGTAAACCAGAAAATTTCGACCTTTGCTAGAGACCACTTTATCCATTGACTTTCTTTCATGAGTAAAATGCAAATTTTGCCCATAAACATTCCACTAAGGAACAGAGGCAAACTTCTCACCTATCAATGAGTGCAGTCCGATTCATGTTTAAGCTCAATGATAAGGGGCCTCCTTTTTATAGCCGAGTCCGAACGGGGTGCCGCAGTGCGACACCTCTTTGGAGAGAAGTTTTACATGGCATATTACCCCACAAATGTTGCCAGTATAAGGAGGGGAAAGCCACCTCTGAAAATTTTTTCTGATTGTCTCGCCAGGATTCGAACCCAGGCGTTCAGCGTCATAGGCGGACATGCTAACCTCTGCGCTACGATGGCCTCCTTCATGAGTACCCGACAGAAAACTCTCTCTACATACTTCCTGTGATAGATCTCCTATATTCATATTAAGGTCTCCCATTATCATGAAGCTCATCAAATTTCTGATTCCAGATAACACTTCTTATATAAAGTGGTATAATCCTAAATCTCAATCCATTATTTTCAATATCCACTGCCATAATTTCATAATTTGAGGTAAAAGTATATTTTATATTGTAATTTAACAGAGTTCATTTAATTGCTAACATATTTCCACCACTAGCCCTTCCAAACCGATTTTCCTTTACAGCATATATCCACTTAATATCGTATCCTGGGAAATATTTTTCAGCTTGTTTTGGGTGATCCTTCATTAAGTGAGTTTCTAGTAAAATAATTATTTCAAAGCCTGCTAAATATGTGAGAAATTGAGGATAAAGGTATTTTTCCGCTAATCCATTTATATTCTAAGAAATAATTTTTAGTTTAAATTCATTAAATATTTCTTGGTTTACGGTGAGATTTTTTTCTAACAGTTTTTTGAAGCATTTCGTTCAATAGTATCATTAAATGATTTTGTTGTTAACTCTTCGTCATATAGTTCAAGTAGCGCAACTTTGGCACTTCTTCCACCACATATCAATTCGTTGTTGCTATTCCAGCTAAACCACTTATCCCTTATTCTCATCCTATCATCTCTTATAACAAATTTATGGTTTTTCAGCAAAAACAGTTTATTACTTTTTGCTTTTTTCAGAAGGAATAGAGCACGATCTAATCGAAAAAATAACATGTTTTTTTTTTGAAAAGTGATTTTCATAAGTTATTTTCATTTGTATCATACGGTATGTACAACTCTTGTACATACCGACAACTCTTATATATCCTCCACCATGGACCGCATTTGTCTCGTTCTTTGCCGGGTCTCTTTATAGGCAATCAAAGGATAATGAATAAAAATTAATATGCTAGTGGAGATACTTCAGGCTATAAACCGATCCGGGCCAAACTTTGTTTGGATGCTGAAGACCATAGTAGATGCCATTGCGCTAAATTGCAGCCAAATCATAAAGCTGTTGTTTGCAATAATTTTGAATAAATTTTAAACCATAATTTCTGTAATAGAGGGACTGTTCCAAAAAAAGGTGACTGTCGAAAATTAATCAAAATACTATTATATATACAAACAGATACATTAAAGAAATAGTAGGATGGTTTGATCAAACGGTTGCCAATGCCTCATTAAATACCAAACTGGCCGAAACATTCAGACTCATACATAAAACATCAACTATTGATGACCGTCGATGTTAAGATATAGCAAAGGGAAACCTACTGCGACTTCAAAAAAGATTCAATGGGATTTAATCTAAAGGGAAACTTACTGTGACAAAAAGATTCAATGGGGATTAAATCTGACTGAAACTGGCCCCACTATTCGCAAACGTTTGTTGGAAAATAACTAAATCGCAAAAAGTCCAAGAATGCTACCATTGCTGACCAAGAAGTATACAGTTGCGCGCTTTAAGCTCGCTAAAAAACATCGATTTGCCCCTTGAAAACTAGAGGAACATAGCTATATTATTTGGTAGAACAGGTTCTAGACAGACGTCTGCCGAACTGCCAAATACATAATATAAATCTAAATTTACAAAAAAGGCAATCAAACATGCTGGGGAAAAATTATTGAATCATTGGAGCTTTTTGTGCAACGGTATAGTTTCAATAATGAAATACAAGACATCATGAATATGTTACAAGCTTGTAGCAAATAATGTTACATTGTTGTTGAAGCCACACTCTCCTCATCAATCTCCTGTAGGTTACCATGCTCGTTCCGGTCCAAAGAGCCGATCGCCGCTGGAACAGGTTGTCCATTGGTTATTTAAAGGCGCCAATAACTCGCCTTGTCGTATCGAGCATCATAGGCACTCAGTATTTGTGCAAGAACCGGTGCCGCCCGACATCTTACTCGTTACCGCTGATTGTCCGCAACTGCCGTTGTAGCTACTCCGTATGGGGCATTCCACTGCCAGCAACCTGTGGAAGCGCCCGGTAGCTCGCAGCTACACCACAGATCGGAGGACATCAACCCAGCCTATGTGGTGCTTACAGCTATCCCGCGCCGGGACTCTAATAAGATAATGACCGGAAGCACTAGTAAATTGGCAAGGGGTAGTTTCAGATCCATGGGGTTCAGGTTGAGCTGCTCAGTCTCCTGTCGTCAAACCAACTGAACATTTATGGGGAAACATTGTAATTATTTTACAGAGAACCGGAATGACAGTTCATATGTATTAATACTCCTATTATTTTGAACAGCTATTTATGGAGAAAAAATAATGATATGTAATATTTTAAATTATTGGAGCTTTTATTGAACAATTTATTGTTTAAAAAGTTATAGAAATTCATTAATATATCATTTTACCAAAAAATAATATTTTGTTTTGGTTTCATTTTGAACACTGTATATAAAACTCTCTGGGACACATTTTAGAAACACATTAAATATACAAAACGTTAAATTTAAAACAATCAGCGAGGCAACAAATAATTTTTAAAAGGGTAGGTGTGTACGTGGTTTTTTTTAATATTTATTTACAAATACCAAATGGAAAATTCATTAGGACCTATTTTTATGTTAAGGGGTTTAAGAACAATTACAAGCAATGCATTATAGTGTAATATGAAGGCAGGATTGTGTTGGTTGTGAAAATAAATTAGATTTTTCACAAATCTTCCGAATGCAGAACGACTGCTTAAGGCATTTGTCCAAATTGTTATCACAAATGAACCAATTTTTTTGTTTGTATGAGACATAGTATAAAACTTTCATATCTATACATGTCAATGTGCGCTTAGTTTCTAAGGCAACACCAAGTCTACAATAACTTCCAACACTCAAGGGTATTAGAATTCCCGCCTCTCACATTGAAAGTCCTGTGTCACCATTTTTTAAAATAATTGGTAGTAATTCCCTAGAGATTAGTATCTGATTAATGTTTAGGGAACTTATGAGGGTTTAAGACATCAAAAACATCTATGGGGGACTTTACGCCTAGAATGCGGTTGCAAATGAGGTCACTTCGAGTAAAAGTTGCTCGATTTTGTGGACCTTCGTCCAAAAATGCAAACCCTGTTCAAATTTTGCATCACTCAGAAATGGCATACACGAAATCAAAATCATTGGCATTGTCCCATATATTATAGGTACTTAGAGTTCAGATACCTACCTTCTTTAATACAGACTGATACGCTGTTATATAGCTGTTTCCCTCTGCAGCAATTTCACGATTACCCTTTAAAGGAAACTTTTCCATAACGCTGGTAATCATTCACTGCAAATCTGCAAGACAAAAGTGGGTGGATGTAATACACCGAATATTTTGTATCCGAAATATTTTTCATGGTGTGATTTGATAAAAAATTTGTGAAAAACGCCTATCCATTTTCCATAGTCGATTCACAGTTTTATTTAATTATTTTATTTAGCAAAAAAAGATACGAGAAGAATAACACACGCGCGTACACACATATGCTAAGTATATTGGTGCGATGGTATTGCTCATACGTTAATGCAACAAAGAAAGCACTTAAGACTTGCATCTACTTTTTCTATATACAAAATACTGATGCAGCAAGATATAGCGAACTTATTTAGAGAAACCCCGTATACGTACTCATATTAGTTTTGAATAGATATTCTTGCTCGAAACGCGCAATTAGTAAATTTTTTACACAATAAAATTAACTACCGAAATTGTGACGTGCTGAAAAGAGGTAGACCAAAAAGACAAACGTCAAATCCAATCAGTGGAAACGTAGTAACGTAGCGTAATTTCATTATGGAGCAGCTGACTTGAGTACAGCAAAAAAAAGCTATAGGCGATTTACATTTGTAGACGAATCTTTAAACTTGTTAAGCTAGGCATATATCCAAGGCGGATTTAAAAAGGTGGTCTCACGCGAACAGCTGTTAACAGCCGACCGGGTTTGACGGTATTAAGATGCCAGATTTTTGTTTGCATTCTCTTTGTTGTTATCTTCTTTCTCGCATATTCTCTGCTCATGTACGCACACGTATACACACAAATTTCTTTGCGTGTTAGCATAACTACGATCAGCTTGGTGACGAGATGGCAGATTGCATCATATGATTTGTGGGTATTGTACAAATGAAACAACCTTTAATTGTTTCGTCATGGCATATATCAAGACGGATTTAATAAGGTGGTCTCACGCAATCAGCTGTTAACAGCCGGCCGGGTTTGACGGTTTTTTTTTTATTTTATTTGTGTGTGTTGGCAAAACGTCCGATCAGCTTGATTTCAAGATGGCGGATTGCGCCATTTGATTTGTGATTGTTGTACAAATGAGACCACCTTTAATTATTTCGCCATGGGCTTATATATAAGTGCAATTTTAACGGGGTATGCACCTCAAACAAAATGTTCGTTGCCAAAGGAAATACATTGGCATATCTTAAAGCTGGAGTTATATACTCCGCGCAGCACTTATAAATACTAAAGCAATCGTATGCACCCATATGAGTTCTTTTGGTTGAGTTACATACCATGCGCCTATTGCTGCCCATGAATTTCTAAAATTAAGCTTATTTCTGTAATTTTTAAAGTTAATTTCAGTGGAAATTGGTAATAAAGTGGTTTAATATGTTTTTAATAAAATAATTTCTCTAATTTGCTAATTTTGAGCAGTAAACATATTCAAATCATATGTTTCGCGCCCCGAAACGCGTTCAAAGTTCAAAGTTGGTTAACTAATTCCATCAGATGCGTCGTGCATTTGTTATATAATTCACACAATACAAACCATCCTATCTTAATTTTGACATGCACGCATGAGTACGCATAAGTGCTGCGCGAGGTATGTAAATCCACCTTAAGCGAAATTTCCGTTACCGAGAATGTTACATAAAATTTAGCTTGCAATTACGCAGGATTGACTATGGCTCGATCTCGATTTAATGGCTCGATCATCTGTTTTCCCTTTATAAAATCAGCTGACGAGAGCCCTAAATCCGGAGTTTTCCCTATATAAAATCAGCTAAACGGGGTTTTAGGTTAAGGCTGGTACTACGTTCTTTTTTACGGAAATATTTTCGAAAATCATTCTTTCGATGGTTTGACAAGGTGTCTTTTTTGGGTTTCTTTGGCCGAAATGTTGCCATTTACATATAAAAAAATAATATGGAATCAAACAACTTATCAGCTGCTTACGAGCATGTGTACACACAAATGTGAGTGTATGGGTCGTACTGAAATTCACGTGTTTTTGTAATTTCAACCAAAACCCACCCCTTCATAATTAATTTTATTTAATCAATTTAAAAGCAGACAAATGCATAATTTATTTGTGAAAATAATTAGATTTTGTAGTATTTTCACTGTTATAAGTTAAATAAGCACATATTTCCAAAAGCTTTTGTCAGCATCT
Source organism: Stomoxys calcitrans (assembly GCF_963082655.1). NCBI lineage: Eukaryota > Metazoa > Arthropoda > Insecta > Diptera > Muscidae > Stomoxys > Stomoxys calcitrans. The sequence goes on along the minus strand of NC_081552.1, from coordinate 144,356,036 downwards.
TCCACTTTTATCCAAATATTGTTGTTGTAATTGCAAGACCAAAAGCGCAACACATTCTTTCACAAGCCTTATTATTTCGTACAGATTGATTGAGTTGCTTGTTGTGAAAGAAATATTAATTTCCTTTCGATTATATTTACTTATATAAAAAAAATACTTTCTTATTTATGCATCTACAAACACTTTATTTTTTCTACTCAGAGTAAATACATGTGAGTAACATCACTAACACTAACAAACAGCCAGTTACAATTAGAAGTTTGATTATCGCGTTTATTTTGCCTAAGAAAATGACTTCTTGCACAGCGACTGTGGTTGTGCTTTCAATGGGCGTCCCGAAATGTAAATTTTCCCTAGATGAAAAAACAAGTTATAACGAACACATTTCGGCAAATTTTTCCGTTTATTTTTTTATATGGAGTTTCAACGCGAAAACCGAATATAGTACCGGCTTTTAGGTTGAAGAGAGAGTGCAGATATTAATCTGCCTTATACCACTATAGACATACACCTAAGCCAGGAATTGACTTGTTGTGCGCTCTAAAAACTCAAAAGTAACCTCGAAAAAGAAATCTATGTTAGGAATTCCGTGCTACTTACAAAATGCCTAATTGTTTTCCATGACACGCCCCTTATTTACGGGCTGCTAAGCAATTACTATAATTCAGTAAACATCATGGTACAACTAAGGGTTGGTATGCCATTCTGTTTTCGAAATTGTCGCTGAAATTTTTAATTGTTTCGCGCGCGAAATTTGACAGAAATGAAATGTTTTTGTTTCCGTAACAAAACACGTTTCTTTATTTGTACTTATTGTTTTCTCTATTTTATATATTTTTTCTCAAATAAATAAAGAAATATGAACCATTGAAACCAAATAATGCCGGCAATAGTTTCAAGTGTTGCCACTATAGTAGTTTTTTGCCATTTTTCTCACTATAAACAGAGCATTTCGCTCGAGAAATTAAACAGAATACTCAGCATAAGAGGTAGCGTCATTAGCACGACAACAAAAACTACCCCAACGCAACTACCTTGAGTGGCAAATGCTGTAAATTGAAATGTCAAAGTGGTTGAAAATATAAACTTGCTTGCTTATGTGTGGAATATCGGTTCAAATAGAACATCTTTGTAAGATTTTAGAAGAAATCACAGCTGTGTTATCCAGCCTTTGACATTTATATTTACTGCAAAATAAAAAATTGTACTCAGCTGTTCGCATGACCTCACCTTATAAGTGCATCTTGAGTAAACATAATCAAATCATATGTTTTGCGTCCTGAAACGCGTTTAAAGTTGAAAGTTGGTTAACTAATTCCATCAGATGCATATGTGCATTTGTTATGTAACTCACACAATACAAACCATCCTATTTTAATTTTTTTGACATGCATGCGTGAGTACGCATAAGCGAAATTTTCACAACGAATAGTGTACTGTAGCTGAGTACAATTTTTTCTCAACGAGTTTTGGTTGTGTGTGAATTATAGTTAAGAACCATAACACACACACAACTTTTTGCATTGGATATTTCTTCAAGAGCTTTTGAAAAAAGGAAGATATTGTAGCTCCGAATGGCGTTTTCATCGATTGTACTTTTTAGAACTATTGGGTTGCCCAAAAAGTAATTGTCGGTAATATATTGGGTTGCCCAAAAAGTAATTGTGGATTTTTTAAAAGAAAGTACACAAAACATACACAAAATCAGAGTTGAACTAATCACTGATTTTCACAGTGTTAGGCAATATTTTGTTGTTAGGCAACTGCCACTACATGTAAATGAATATATCTTGGGAGCGAACTTGCCTCTTTGAAATATTAACCGACAGCAAAAGATGCATGATATGTAATTTATCTTCAATAAGCGTTTGATGTGTCATGTAACACATACCTATAAATTCGGCTATTCGATTTTTTATCCACTTAAAAGTCGACTTCCATTTTTTACACAGCAAGGCGATTAATCGATTGATCCAAAGTTTATTTGTTTATTCACAATCGGATCGGGAAGATGTTTACATTTTCGTTTTGTTAAAGCGAAGGTATCGGTTTAAGATGTTCTAAAAAAGACTTTATAGAACGAGAGTATTCGGAGGCAAAATTAACAGTTATTGGGAAAATTAATAATGTCTGGTTTTATCGCTGTGCATTCAGGTACATTGGTTAAAAAACGCGAAAAAGCTCATTTTGAATGCAAGCTAAAATTTGTGTATTACATTTTTGCCTTTGTTTATGTATGCATATATATATATATACATCTTTTGTCTAATAGGTGCGGGAAATATTGTAGATGAAACGAAATACCAGCGCGTTATAAAAGAAGCATGTATAGTGGCGACAGATATTTTGAAAAATGGTGGCTCTGCAATGGATGCTTGCGAAGCGGCTATTATTCGACTTGAAAATTGTGGTAATACAAATGCAGGATTTGGCTCAAATCTGTGTTGGGATGGTCATGTCCAGTGCGATGCTTCCATTATGAACGGCTCAAATTTGCATTTTGGAGCATGTACCAATGTTTCAACGGTTAAAAATCCTATTCAGTTGGCCCGAATATTGTGTGAAGGTCAGGAAAGAATGCTTTCAATGGAACGCATACCTCCTATGGTAATGGCAGGCGTTGGAGCCGAAAATTTTGCGGAGGAAATGGGATGTGCTATGATAGATGCAAGTGCAATGATATCGTCAAAAGCAAAGTTCACCTACAACCATTACAAGTCGAAGGTAGGCGATGCAGCGAAAGTTACTAGTACAAAAATAGAAAACTCCAGTGATCCATCTGAAACGGTTGAGACATCAGATGTTAGTCCATTAGATACGGTGGGAGCAGTATGCGTTGATAGTACGGGTAATTCGGCGGCTGGTTGCAGTTCGGGCGGACTAATATTAAAAGTTCCTGGCCGCGTAGGACAAGCGGCCACCTATGGTGCAGGTTGTTGGGCCACTGACACAGACGATCTGTCGGTTGCCACATGTACAACGGGGAATGGAGAGTATCTCATGAAAACTTTTCTTGCAAAGGAGATATGCACTGATTTATTCACCTCCGATTGCGCCGTCACCAGTCTTCACAAAACATTCAAAGCAAAATTCCTCGAATCGCCATTTCTTCCAGCCGACCAATGCCTCTATGGTGGAGCTTTATCCCTAATCTATTACCCGAAAAATAACTGTGGGGAGGTGCTATGGAGCCACACGACAAAGTCATTTTGCGTAGGTTACATGTCAACGCAACAGAAAACGCCAAAAGTTTGTGTCTATCAATTGTGTTGTTGTCGATTTATGTCGTTATTGTTTATTTGTTTCTATTTCTCTTTTATTTATCTCATCTAGTTTGTCTATTCACCATTGCCAACGTACAGTCTGCCTGGGAAGTCGAGTGTAGTGAACGGACACAATTTCCATCTGCGTGTTTAGTTTGACGTCTAATTGTATTTTAAATGTTCATTTTTCGGTGACACACACACATATGTATAGTATGTACGTTATAACAACGATCTCCGATACGACATGCAAAGGAGGATAATAATGACCACGCTAAGATCATAATACTTTTACAAATGGCAGCGCCGACCGCAATGATGATTATGATGGCAATGACATCCACATTTTTTTCCTATTAAGATCATGTTCCTCTCATGCAAAAAGAAGAAAGAACAATTCTTGTCATTCTCTTCTGCCGAATTCATCGCCCAAGTAATAACCGTTTTATTTTTGCATTATATGTCTCAAGTTATATAGTGAACACATGCGAAATTCATTGAAAATGGAAGAGATATTATTCTTGCGTTTTTCATATTCTCCCAACCAACTAACCAGCCAACCAATCTATTAAGTTTGTATGTATTTATCTGTTTGTACTGTGTGCAGCATTGTGAGTTTCATTTGTTTTGTGTGCGAATAAAAATATAGTATACCTACACATTTATATACAATACACACGTACAAAAGAAATTAATCTATGAATAAAAGCAACGAAGGATAAACCAAATCCATCGATTCGATATACGATTTCCTTTAGGTTTTAGGGATGGGTGCGCCACTTGTGTCCGCTCGCCCTCAAATATGCGAGGCAATAAAAGTTTGCGAGTTTTCAAAACTATTTTTTATAGACCAAAGATGTTAATTTAAGATAAAACAAACAAACAAAAAATATATACATAAGTATATATGTAAAATAAAATACTGTATGATGCATTTCTAATACATCGGACAGCATCATCACTGTTAGCAGAAGCAATAATTTCCGTCTTTGAACAAACAAGAGTTCTCTACTCTCATGTCTGTAAAGTCAACTGCATATGACACATTCCTCATCAAGTTCGTAGCGGAGCAAAGCATAGTCGATAACTCCCTCAACATTTTAGGAATTACCATAAAATGACATCAGATGTATGGTATTACATGAAGAAATTTCCTGCAATAAAATTTGAAATACAGCGAGTGTCAAAATAAAGTGTAGCTACGTGTCCATAGACACGTGTATAAGTTTTTGACTTTTTTTAGTGTAAGTAGAGTAGAGTAGACTTAAGTTCTCTTTTGAAAAAACAAAATGTTTATTTAAATTGTGATTTTGAAGGCTGTAATAAAAACTATTTTAAATAAATGCTTTTGTACACTTTATTTTGACGCACACTGTATGCATGCACCTTGAAAAAAAAACACCAGTTGTGTTGATTTTGGCAATGTAAAGTTTATTGTCAATTTTTTATAAAATCTATCAAAATTGTGTATATATGTATTATGCTAAAGAATCATAAATTTATAAAAAAAAAAAAAACAGAAGACGGCAGGAATTTATTGTATAATTTCTTAATTTTGTGCATGTTGTTTATTCTGTATTTGTGTTGTACGATCAGCTTGTGTTCAATAAATATTTAATAAATTCACAAACAAGTATATTAGACATTTACAAGTACGAAATAATTTTAGGATGAAAGTTCTTCGTTGCTTCTGAAGTGAGAACAAATAATATATATATATATATATATATATATATATATATATATATATATATATATATATATATATATATATATTCATATAAAGGGTATATGTTATAAATACTTTACAAATACGTTTCTAATAAATGCTTGTAAAAAAATATGATCTTTACTAAATCTAAATGTATAAGGCTTTTAAGGACACACTCTGCTTTGAAAATATTCGAGTAACTTTTATGCATACACTTATGTACGTGGGCATGTGTAAATAGCAACCACAAAAAATAATACATTTGAAGACGATGGTCAATTTCCCCCATACCAACACCTCCATCCATCTATTAGAACTTTAGTGGTGTTTGTTTTTTGAGTTTATGAAGTATGAGTAAATTCGATACAATGCTTAAATTTCTATTCACAATACAAAATGCAATTGTTTACCCAACCAGCAATCAATATCCTGTTGTAATCCCATATTCAGCCGGCAAGTTCTTTAGACACAACCATATTCATACCATATGCTATTATTTTTGTCCTCATTCCGCTTGCGAGACAATTTATGCTCCTGGTCAGGTTGATCGTCCGTATCTCGATTAGTAGTAGCACTACTTGTGGGTGCTTCGTTGTTAGCCAAGCTCAAACTATTGCCACCCACAATATTGTTGATTCTATTGTACATAAGGAATGTGGCAGGATTCTCCGATTTAGCGGTCGTAGGTGTTTGAGGTTCGGCACCATTGTTATTGGTTGCGGCAGTGCTGCTGCTATTGTCCCCAGAAGCGGCCACTTGCAGTGTAGATGTCGATTGATTTGTGTCGGGAATTTTTTGGTTCTCATCGATGAGATAGACTGTTCTTCTTGACCCTGCCGTTCCCAGTGTTAGACTGCTGCCTGTTACATCAGCCGCTTCCAGACTAAATTTTTTTTTGAGCGGGGGAGTGCAAAATTTGCAAAACGAATTAGTAATGTTTATTTTGAAAATTACCATGCAGATTTCTTGGTTAATATAGAACAGAATATTATCAGCAATATATTTGAAAACAGCTCAAGCATTTTAATGCATTTGCCTGCCGTTAATTATTAACATACATTTTTGGCAATATTTCAAATTATATTTTTGCAAAATTACGATAGCCAATTAACCCATTTAAGCAAAGTGTTATTTGTTGATGTCTTGTTAGTTTACTGAGCTATGTATATCACTTTGTAATCTCTTTAAACAAAGTCAAGTGAGCAATGCCAGAGCTCAGCGCAATATATTAACATATATACAAACATTACCACCTCCTATCCTTGTTACATATTTAATCCCGTTTGGCTGGTTTTTATATGAATTGATCCTACGCTGGAACTTTTTCATCTTTGGAACGATTCTCTTGTTCGCTGTTGGTAAAAATGAATGAATTTTGCATACCGTACAAGTGGTGATAGTGCCCCAGCAAGGGGTTAAGAGCTATTAACGACACATTATTGTAATTATCATTATTTCGTATCCAATAAAAACACCCACCACATCACGGTGCTGCACAAAATTGCTAACAAAATCTAAACGGAAAACATATTTTTTCATTGGCGCGTTGATAATTTATCAAATCGAAAAAGAATATTATCAATGTCAAAGTCAAAATTAAGCAGTAGCCGAAACATTGACGATAAAAATTTTAAAATACAAGACGGATGAGCCTATGAACTTATGTTCCCCTTGTTCAGATGAAATAATAACAAACAAAAAAAAAAAAAACATTGTAACAGAAAAATGGGTAAAGTAATTACAAAGATAGCAGCCACGTTCCCCATTACAGTCGTATCTACGTTTGCGATTACAAATCGTAATCAATTTGTGCGATGCATAGGCTGATTCTCCGATTTTTATTTTATTTACATTACATTTCGTTGGCAACACTTAAGCAGCTGTAGCAGAACTGAGTCAAATGTTTTGCCTAATTGCTTTAGAAGAAACGTTTGAAATTACAAAATAATTATACTACATTGGTCCATGTTCTTAATTTCGACCATTTTCATTTCCACATCGGTTTTTTTACATACTTTTTTTTACATACATAGTTTCTGTTATTCGGGGGGATGTCCACGTTCGATGCAAACAAAACAAGAAACATATGTATGTTTATTTGTTTTAAGCCGTCATACAAATTTGTTAGTTTTTCAAAAATATTTTTTGTAAAATATGCAGTCTGGCATGTTTTTGGCTTTGTTAGCTTCTCGAAAAGAAACATTTTATTTGGATTCTTCTGATCCTACCGATATCCCAGATAGATTGTGGGTTGCCAACAATATTTTCTGCTAAAAGCATACATTCACGCGACCACAATAGGGCTCTATCACACTACATGTTCTTGTCTTATGACATGCTACTTTTTATGTATTATTAAAAAACTACTTCAATTTTTCCAACACAGCTATCGCACTAATATCGAACTACCTACGAGATAGAACTCAATCAGTTATAATTGGTACTTCCAGGTCAGCGCCCTTAGCAATGAATAGACGTGCGCCTCAAGGTTCTATTTTCGGCCCGCTCTTGTTCTCCATGTACATCAACGACTTGCCACATCAACTGGACTATTCAAACATCCATATATATGCAGATAATCACCTCTATTATGTATGTCGTAGTCACAACGAATTCCTGTCGTTTATTGTGAATGGTATTACATATGTCGTTTTTCGCCTGAAATGCGACTATGTTTAAAATCTATTACATTTTTTGGTATTATGTATGCCGTTTTTTAACGAGAAATTCGACAGAAACAGTCGTAGAGAATTTTTCAAGTGACAAGATTAAAAATTACAAAAACTGAATAAAAATAATTAGAAAAATGAATAACAGCAAAACGTAAGTCTTAGTATCAAACATTTGTGCATTGTTTACCTAAAATTATTCAATTAAACATATTTAAAGGATAAAGAAAACGACACCAAAACAATTTGAAGCTCTTGTGGATTTTATGTGTCAAAACTCAGCACTGCCTTCTTCTGCTGCCCTAAAGGGGGTGATTAAATATGGTTCTAGTGGATATCCTGCATCACCTGTAGATATATAGATAAATAAGTTTGTTTTTATCCTTGTCATTCCATCATACCTAAAAGCCATGTGTTTCTTTCTCCGTTATTATATCGTTCTGCAAGATATGCTTTAAGATCACTAACATTCCATACCAACGAATCGTGTGCTGAACCTGGATGGCTTGGTGAAATATAACGTATTCTTAGTTTATGATCACAGACCTGTAATTTTGCATTATAAAATTCTGTGAATAGCATATTAATCAGTTACTCACCACCATCACATTTAAGCTATAAAATCCCTTTCTATTATAGTATTTCCAACGTTCTGATAGAGTTGGAGCCAAAATCTTTATATGGGTGCCATCAATACAGCCAATTACGCCCGGAAACCTCCTTTATTTCCATCTTTTCCCTTTCGCTCATTTTGAATGTAATCCATTTGGAGCAAAGTTCGCTATACATCGCATCTATGCACTCGTGAAAGACACAACTCATTGTGGGTTGTGCCAGGCCCACGTTGAAATCGTTTCCTGCTCCTTTTTGGTAGCTACCTTCCGCGAGTATTCTTAGTGTTGCTGCCAGCCGCAAAGTTTTAGGCACACATGTTGATCTGGAGGGATCACGAAGTTTTTGTGAAATTGTCCTTAGAACGTACCGAAAAGACGCTTTGTTCAGTCTAAAATTGCTTACAAATCTGCAAAAAAATATTGATAATTTGGGAGAAACGTGAAAGGAAACATACTTACTTTGAACTTGGAAGGGAAAATATGTTTGACTGAATTCTTATCTGCCTGCGATAACAAATAAGATTATAAGCATTGGTTTCGTCTTCTTCGTCAGAAGATGAAAAATTTGCAACACTTAGCATTTTTATTTTACTTTTTTACTTTTTATTACGAAACGTTTAAAAAGCCGGCAATTGTAACTCAAATATTTTCAATCAGCTGATGTTTTTATCACTGGGTAGTTCAGAATTTATTAAAATATGTAGGATACGTCTATTACAAAAACACTCACGTCATTTTTTTTACATAATACCAACGAAATGTAAATTCGAGTTCGACTACGACTGCTCTCGAAATTCGACTACGACATACATAATAAGGGTGAATGTTCAAATATTACTTCATTGCCACAAATCATCACTATCAGATGGTATATTAAAGCTAAACAGAGATCTCTGCAAAATACACACATGGGCCACTGCAAACAATCTTCTGATAAATCCAAATTCATGCTAATTACTGACAGAAGGCAAAGCATATCTTGTGAGTTTTCAGTTCTCATCGGAGATTAGCAAATTGAGCAGGTTTACAAAGCTAAAAATTTAGGTATAATAATAAATAGCACCTTAACATGAAAAGATTACGTCATCGCAACGACAGGAAAAGTATTTGCAATGCTTAGGACACTATACCAAACTTAACTACTAACCCCACATTGTTCACTACAAATACGCGTGAGATGAATACTGAGCTGACTGTGATGGTCGATGGAGAAATGATTCCGACCATCAAGTGTCCCACAACACTTGGCGTCACATTTGACAGCTCTTACACATTCTCCCACATGCCACAGCAATTTGCGATAAAGTCAAAAGTTTTGGGTTGCCCAAAAAGTAATTGCGGATATTTTAAAAGAAAGTAAATGCATTTTTAATAAAATTTAGAATGAACTTTAATCAAATATACTTTTTTTACACTTTTTTCTAAAGCAAGCTAAAAGTAACAGCTGATAACTGACAGAAGAAAGAATGCGATTACAGAGTCACGCCGTTGAAAAAATTTGTCAACGCCGACTATATGAAAAATCCGCAATTACTTTTTGGGCAACCCAATAGAAACAAGGTCCTCAAGTCACTTGCTAGCAGTACTTAGGGTGCAGAGAAAGAAACCTTGTTGACTACATACAAAGCAATTGGCCGGTACAATGGGAGACGGTCGTTCTCCATTCACCCGGTAGCCAATTACCGCATCTGCTACCGTGTCTGCATGAATGTTGTTTAGACCTGCTTGATATGCCGCTTGATCTAGGAGTTCTCTCTTGTAGCGCTGAACCTCACGCTCTAGATCATGTAGACCTACCTTAAGGCTTCTGGGCGGTGGATATCTATCCACAAGATGATGATTTGGATGGTCTCTGCGATAACAGCCCAAAATCCGGACCGTTCTTGAGCCGAGTTACTTTAGGGAGTAGTATAAAGGTTTACCTCTGCTACTTTATCATCATGAATGCTGTGGCGGTCTGCCCTTATCTAGTACGTAAACATCTAATCGACACTTCTGGATGGTGGGCGCTTTTGTAATGACTGGTAATTGTGACGGCTTCTGGATATAGTGCTGCCGGAAAGCGACTTATTCTTCCCGATCTTGACTAACTTTCAAAGAGCGGAGCACATGCAGCCAAATGTGGCAGCAAGAATTTTGCTATAATTGATGGTCTATAATTCAATATTGCAAAATTGCCCACGGACATTCCATTAAAGAACAATCTGAAGTTTTCTCGCTATCAATGAATGCTGTTCGATTTAACTTTTGAACTCTAGTATCCAAGTCCGAACGGCGAATATTAAAATATGAACCGAATATCTTGATATAATCACATACCAAAACTTTTATTGTATTTTATCGCTAATAAAACTGAAAAACGTATACAAATCTTCTGTGGTGGGTACATGGAGTTTGGGCCATGAGAACCTTACAAAATGTTTACTTGTTTTTAAAGAAAGCAAAATATAATTTCCGTACACAATAAATTGTTCGTAAAGAGTAAGAAGTGGTATCATTTTTTTTGTAAAAAACATTAAATCATACTTTTTTATCCCAACTCCCTTCTATTTGTTGGGGAAAATTTTCCTGAATTTTATGATCTCAATCTCGCTTCTATTTCTATTCAGAATACCTACTTTTTTCCCTGGGAGACATTCCTCTTTTTGGAAGCTTGTTTAGAATAAGGGAAAGGGGAGCAGGGAAAAAACTCCCAGGGAATTGTTATTCAAAATAGGGCTGTATATGTGTCAAAATTGCCACTTTACATACGACTAACCTTTTTTGCTATCACACTAGTATGCTATTTTTTATGACATCCTAAAAATGGGAGCAAAAGCTGGGGCCGAATTACCGCATACGTGAACGAGTAAAATGAATCGAAAATTTTTCTTTTGGCATTACCGCATTCGTTAACGACATTCAAGATTATGGCATTCGTTAACGAGAGCATAATCGAGTTGCAGCTGTTCGAAATCCACTCGTGAGCTCTGGAGCAATCGAATAGAATTGTTACTTGATATAAATAAATAAAACAAAAGTAAAAATTTAAGTTTTTGAGTGTAATTATAATATAAAATAAATACATACTTTTTCGTTTTTGGGAATAGTTTATGCAAAATAAATGGCCAAGAAAGGTTGAAATGACTCAATTCATGGCCATCCGAATTTGGCAAAAAAAAAATCCAAATTGAAACCAAGGGAAGTCAACATTTAAAGAACACATGATGTCAAAACTTGGAGAAATGTAAGAAACGCCCAATTGCAGCTTATGTGGTACCGCGGTGGTCATGAGCCTTTTGAATTTTAGCTAAACAAATCAAGTCAAATCCATCAAAGTATTGGGTTGCCCAAAAAGAAGTTGCGGATTTTTTAAAAGAAAGTAAATGCATTTTTTATAAAACTTAGAATGAACTTTAATCAAATATACTTTTTTTAAACTTTTTTTCTAAAGCGAGCTAAAAGTAACAGCTGATAACTGACAGAAGAAAGAATGCAATTACAGAGTCACAAGCTGTGAAAAAATTTGTCAACGCCGACTATATGAAAAATCCGCAATTACTTTTTGGCAACCCAATAAATGCAATTTATTGGGTTGCCCAAAAAGTAATTGTCGGTAATATAGTAGAAATATAGTCGGCGTTGACAAATTTTTCAACGGCTTGTGACTATGTAATTGCATTCTTTCTTCTGTCAGTTATCAGCTGTTACTTTTAGCTTGCTTTAGGAAAAAAGTGCGCGAAATTTTGTTTACATTTGTTTGTTTGGCGTCAATTTTAATATGGGTACCGCATGTATTGAAAGAAATTCATTTAACAAACCAAATCAACGCTTGTGATATGCACCTTAAACGCAATGAATTCGATCCGTTTTTAAAACGAATCATAACTGGAGATGAAAAATGGATTGTTTACAACAACGTTAGTCGAAAACGATCATGGTCCAAGCATGGTGAACCAGCTCAAACCACTTCAAAGGCTGATATTCACCAAAAGAAGGTTATGCCGTCTGTTTGGGGGGATTGGAAGGGTGTGGTACATTTTGAGCTGCTTCCAAGGAACCAAACGATTAATTCGGGTGTTTACTGTCAACAATTGGACAAATTGAATACAGCCATCAAGGAGAAGCGACCAGAATTGGTCAATCGTAAAGGTGTTATATTCCACCAGGACAACGCTAGACCGCACACATCTTTGGTCACTCGCCAAAAACTGAGTGAGCTTAGCTGGGAACTTTTGATGCATCCACCATATAGCCCTGACCTTGCACCATCAGACTACCATTTATTTCGATCTTTGCAGAACTCCTTAAATGGTAAAACTTTCGGCAATGATGAGGCTATAAAATCACACTTGGTTCAGTTTTTTGCAGATAACGGCCAGAAGTTCTATGAGCGTGGAATACTAAATTTGCCAGGAAGATGGCAAAAGGTTATAGAACAAAATGGTAATTATATGTTGTTGTTGTAGCAGTTTATTGTGTACTATCTTTCGTCTGCTTGATTCTGTTGAGTGTCAAGACCCAGAAACTCCGCGACTAAGATGGGGTGCGTCCACAGGGATCTGGGTCTGAGTCGAGTGGGTCTGGCCGGGCAGTTAAACAGGTGACGTGTATCGTGCGGTCCCTGGTTACAGTCGGGACATACATCTTGCACGTCGGCATCAATCCTAGCTCTGTGGGAATTGAGGCGGCTGCATCTGCCGGAACGTAATTGAGCCAGAATCACTCTGGTTTGCCGGGGGAGGTCGATTTCTTCGGGTGCAATGGGTGGCGGTCGTTCTCCAAGGACTACATTCACCCGGTAGCCAGTTAACGCGTCTGCTACCGTGTCTGCATGAATGTTGTTCAGACCCGCTTGATATGCCGCTTGATCTAGAGGTTCTCTCTTGTAGCGCTGGACCTCACGCTCTAGATCATGTAGATCTACCTTAAGGCTTCTGGGCGGTGGATATCTATCCACAAGATGATGATTTGGATGATTTCTGCGATAACAGCCCAAAAGGTATTGCTTAGACAGCATGTAGTTATGTCTTCGCACTGGTAGGATCTTTGTCTCCTGGTGGAGGTGGTCCACATGAGAACTAAGGAGGCAGCCCGTCGCAGTTCGGAGGGCGGCATTCTGACGGATCTGAATATTATTCCACTGCGTGTCACAAAGCTGACGTGACCACACTGGCGCTGCATAACTTACCACAGACCGGCCAATTGCTTTGTACGTGGTCAACAAGGTTTCTTTGTCTGCACCCCAAGTGCTGCCAGCGAGTGACTTGAGGACCTTGTTTCTACTTTTGACTTTATTGCAGATTGCTGTGGCATGTGGGGAGAAAGTGTAGGAGCTGTCAAATGTGACGCCAAGTATTTTGGGACACTTGATGGTCGGAATCAATTCTCCATCGACCATCACAGTCAGCTCAGAATTCACCTCACGCGTATTTGTAGTGAACAGTGTGGCTGAAGATTTGGTGGCGGATATCTTCAGATTTCTTGCAGCGAAATATGAGGCAAGTTCGTTGAGGTAGACGTTCAACCTATCGCAGATGTCATCAATGGGTGGGGGGCCTGATGCCAAGATCGTACAGTCGTCCGCATATGATACGATCTCTATGCCGTCTGGAGGAGGTGGGATGGAGGATAGGTAGAGGTTAAACAGAGCCGGAGATATCACCCCGCCTTGGGGAACTCCCTGTTTCACTCTACGGTGTTTTGACTTCTTATCCCTAAATTCCACAAATGACTGGCGGCCACACAGATAATTCGCGACCCAACGTTTAGGAGTAATGCCTCAAGCGTCTTAGCCACTGGTGAGAGAAGGGAGATCGGTCTGTACGATTCCCCCAAACTCGGGTCTTTACCAGGCTTCAGTAGCGGGATCACTCTGCCCATTTTCCAGACATCGGGAACTATAAGAGTGTTCAATGACAGGTTAAGGACAGTGGTAAGGTACTCAACTCCAGGTAAATCCAGATTCTTCAGCATCAATGTAGAGATTCCGTCGGGGCCCAACGCCTTGGAAGATTTGGCGCCACGGATGACATTCGTAACTTCGCCCACGGTAAATTGTGATGGCTGTTCATCGGCTCGGAGACCACGAATACGGCGAATGGCTCTCCTCCTTGCCCTGTCTCTCTCGGGATGCACGATAAATTGACGGTTGAACAACCTGGCGCATCTCTTCGGATCAGTCACGGTTAACTCGCCAAAAGTGACTGAGGTCCTGTCGTCCCGTCTACTGGGGTTCGAGAGAGACTTAACAGTGGCCCACAATTTGCCTGCACCGGTGCCTAAGTTACATTGCTCCAAGTGTTCCAGCCACAAATTCCGCTTATGTTCGTTGACTACCCTGTTTATTTCCAGATTCAGCTCGCTGATTCTGGGGTTAGCGGGGTCCATAGCACGAATCCCATCACGCTCGTCTGCGAGTACCACTGTTTGCGCCGGGAAATTGGGTCGCACTTGCGGTATTCGACCGGCTGGTATAAAGCGAGCGGCTGCTGCGTTGATGATGTCTCGGAAGTTCCTCTCGGCCACAAGCACATCAGAGGGGGGTGGCAGTTCATTGAAGCGGCGATTGGTATACTCTCTGAAGCCAGTCCAATTGGCCTTCTTGTAGTTGATGAACGTTCGGCGCTCAGAGGTTATGAAGTCGGGTGGTCGGTCGATGGTGAGGATTATGGGGAGGTGGTCTGACCCCAAAGAGATGACGGCTTGCCAGGATACGTCACTCAGGAGATCAGGGGATGCGATTGAGATGTCTGGCGAGCTGCTGCACCTCCTCGTAATCCTAGTGGGGGCATCCTCATTCACCGTGCAAAACGTGGAGCTATCTATCTGCTCTGCCAAAGCTATGCCACGCTGGTCGTTGCCTAGGGGAGAATGCCATGACGAGTGATGTGCATTGAAATCCCCCAGAACCAGACGACTATGGCCAGATAGCAACCCACTTATGTCGGGGCTGTAGGCCTGGCCATTAATCGGGACACAGCTGCCAACCGGCGGTATATACACGTTGTATATCTCTATCTCGGCAGTACCAGACTTGACTGCTACCCCCATACATTCCATATATGGGTCACTAGCGTCAAGCGCAGGCGAGATAGGTCTATACTGCACGGAATGGTGTATAACGAAGGCCAATCCCCCACCTCCATTCCTTGAGCGATCCTTACGTAGCACATTGTAGCCGTGACAACTGTGCAAGCTGCAGGTGTTAGTCAGCTTTGTCTCCTGGATCGCTGCGACCGATATGCTCTTCCGACTCATAAAATCCACAATCTCATCAATCTTGCTTCGCAGTCCATTGCAGTTTAACTGCAGGAACGATACATTTCCCGACACTGGCCTGGCAATAGTAGGGCTAGGGTGCTGTCTTTGCATAAATTGCCGTACGGGAGAGGTCGGGGGGGTCACATAGTCCGGCGACGAGGACGCCGAAGGCGACGACGGCGACGCTTGTGACCCACTGCTGGCTATGTTCGCACAGCACCTAGCGACATAGCCAGTATGACTATACTCCCGTAGCGAAGTTAGGCCAGAGCAAGAACGGAAATGTACCCACTCCAAGCACCTGTTACACCTCACCGACACTGACCGATGATGAAGGCGGTTCTGGCAAACGGAACAGAACCAGGGTCCGGGGTTCTTTTCAATCCCGGCACGGACCAAAAGCATACGGAGAAGGCACTCCGGGATGTGCCTCTCCCATGACGAAAAAAGACGAACACGTACACTGAGGCGGCAGCCCTTGCCGATGAAGATTCCATCGGGTCAATCCGGTACGTACAACCGGCTGCCATGGGCAATTATATATTTGATTAAAGTTCATTCTAAGTTTTATTAAAAATGCATTTACTTTCTTTTAAAAAATCCGCAATTATTTTTTAGGCAACCCAATATTATCGTTAAAACATGTTGGTCGCAAACAAAAATTTCGGTTGAAGACCATGGACGTACCAACAAGACTCGGCACTGTGCTTTAGCACGTGTAAACCAAGAATGGCAAAAACATCATGTTCCCTACTTCATTTGGTCCACAGAGTAGCTGTCCAATTTGCCACATGCCAATCCGACTGACTTTTTTATTTATGTACATAGGCCATTTTTGAAAGCAAGGTAAGGACTACAAAATATGCCTGTATGGATGCGCTAAACAAATACATTGTACAGGAATGGGCCAACATAACGGCAGATTACATTCGTGCTGCTTGCAATTCGTTTCTTTGACGACTCAGAACAAAAGATAATGGAACATGTGATCATATCGCGCAAAAGTGAATGGAATCAAAAATATTTCCACATGCTTTCGTACATTGAATCAATAAAAAATATGTTCACACAAAAAAATTTTGTCGTTTGTCAGCTACCCGATTACTATAAATAACATGCATTTGTTATTAATAATATACATTTTTTATTTGGATTATTTATGAACGCTTTATTCGCTAGTGACATTGGATCACTTTTATCTATCATTTCTCTGCCAATACGCATAAAGTTATTGTTATTGCACAACAAAAGCGATGTAACCATGTTTTTTTTATTTAAAAATTCACGTTTGTTTCGAAAAATTTCAATAAATTCAAATTTTTCACAAAAGCCGGGTAGATATTAATTTCATGTATGTATTTGTGTTGTTTTGTTTTGCCACAAACATATGTTCAAATCAACTCTGATGCAAAATGCAAAAAATAATCGGTAATCGTCCAAAATCGAATTGTAGAACACGGCACATTATCAATATTTGTTCTTTTTTCGTATTGGAATCGTATGATGATAAAATGCAAACCAGCACACCACCGTTTCTTATTCTGACAGACACAATTCGGTGCACGCGTATTTTTGGTAGCTGCTAAAAATGGCAAGAACATAGCCACAGACCAAATTTTGCTAAATGCAATAAAAAAACAACCTTGCAAAGGCATTTGTGTGAATAGGAAAAAAGCTGAAATATGTTCTAATCTGCAAATCGTTCGTTAATATTCCTGTGTTTTGCAATGAATTCACAAAATATACCAACAGCGACGACGGCGAATTTGGAGTGTTGTTAAACATATCAAAAATCTAGGTAAAAAATTCATAAAAATTTACTTTTATGATGTGAATTAATTCTATAGATATGCAGCAAAAAGTTTTTTAAAAAAAACCGAATTACCGTATACGTTATCGAGTACGCTTTTGTATCGAATGAGATTTCGTCACGTATCGAATGGATGTATTGTATTACCGCACTCGAATGCTGTCGTATCAAAATTTTTCAAACGGCTACCGATTTTTTTTTTTTTTTGCATCAGAGTTGATTTGAACATATGTTTGTGGCAAAAAAAAACAACACAAATGGCAATTAACATCAAACGGTTTTTGTAAAAAGTATGAATTTATTGAAATTTTTGGAAACAAGCGTGAATTTATAAATAAAAAAAGCATGGTGTCATTGCTTTTGTTGTGTTCGTCGTCCACGATTCTGAAGAGGACAATAACTTTGTGCGTATTTGTAGAGAAATGATAGATAAAAGTGTTGCAACAATGACACTGCCGAATAAAGCGTACATAAAGAATCTAAATAAAACATTTATATTATTAATAACAAATGCATGTTATTTATATTTGCCGGGTAGTTGATAAACGAGCACATTTGTTTGTGTGAAAATATTTTATATTGATTCAAAGTACGAATATATGTAGAAATATTTTTGAATCCAATCACTTTTGCGCGATATGACCACGTACAAGAAGCGAATTGCAAGCAATTTTTTTCAGTGAATCCATACGGTCATATTTTGTAGTCCTTACCTTGCGCTCAAAAGTGGCCTTAATAAAAGAGTCCGTCGGATTGGCATGTGGCGAATTGGACAGCCACTCTGTGGACCAAATGAAGTAGAGAACACGATTTTTTTTGCCGTTCTTTGTTTTCACGTGCTAAAGCACAGTGCCGAGTCTTTTTGTGACGGTGCCGAGTCTTGTTGGTACGTCCATGGTATGCGA